>NW_017674093.1:69145-104635 GCF_001879085.1 Nicotiana attenuata | reverse complement strand
AGGAACCATAGAAGGCTGGTAGGTGGTGAGACCACCATGGATTCAGGCCAGGAGGTGGCCGGAGAAGGCGAGTGAAGCTCATCGGAGCGGAGGGGAAGGGGGAAGGTTCTAGAGAGAACCAGAGATAGAGAGATATAGATGAGAGTCGGTCGAGTGAGGAATGAGAGGGGTTTGGGGGGTTATTTGTTTAATTTGGTAAGAACGAATCTGGACCGTTGATCAAAATTGATCAACGACCAAGATTTAATCCGGATTGGGTCGGGTAGATTTAGGATTTGGGCTTGGGTTTTTGGGCTGGTGTAATTAGGGGATATGGGCTGGTTTAATTTAGGCTAAATTAGAGAGCCAAATCTGGCTATAAGTTAAATAGCCCTTTTTCCCATTTAATTTATAGAAAATAGTAAATAAATTTCTGGAAATAAATTGAAAGCACTAAAATGATTTATAATATATAATTATCAATTTAAAAAGTATGAAATTCCCTTTTATAAACATGAGACGAATTTAAACCTAAAATTGGCTAATATTGCAATTATGCAATTTTATCCTTAAAAATACTAAATAATTTGTAAAAAATATGTAAAAAATATCTTAGCTATATTTTAGTATAACACGAGAATCAAATAAACGAATCACCAAAAAATGATAATTTTGGGGACAATTATTGGTTTTTCCTGATAAAATAGGGCAGTAAATTGATTTAAAAATCTTTGAAAAATTAAGGAAAAATAATGAAACCTTGGGATATGCTTACATATGCATATACAGACCGTTTTGAAGGTATTTTGCACATCTTAGAAAAATACAGGGAAAAATTGGGTATCAACATGTGCTGGTAAGTGCCTAGTCTAACCCCGCCGAAGTAGTGACGAGGCTAGGACCAGACTACCAAATAAACCTGTGCAGTTATATAATATACAACGGAATATATACAGAAATAAACAAGTAAAGATGGGAGGGGGTACATGCTGCTGGGTATATCAGTTTCAACAGTAAATCAAGAACAAAGCATAAGGACAAATTAGAATTCACAGCGAAACAATAAGGAACTTGTATTCCAACCATAAATACTTTGTATCAACAATTGTTGCGGCGCGCAACCCAATCCCAACATATGATAATACTGTTGCGGCGTGCAACCCGACCCATATCATTTATCACTGTTGCGGCGTGCAAGCCGATCCAAATATCTCATTGTTGCGGCGTGCAACCCGACCCAAATATATCATTGTTGCGGCGTGCAACCCGACCCAAATATATCATTGTTGCGGCGTGCAACCCGACCCAAATATATCATTGTTGCGGCATGCAACCCGATCCAAATATATCATTGTTGCGGCGTACAACCCGATCCAAATATACAATCAACATCAACCATGACAAGAGTCCCGGCTAGGGATCAATAAGAACTACACTATCCCGGCAAGGGAGTCAACAATAAGAGAGAACACATCCCTGCAAGGGAAAATCAGCTATAACCAAACTTGTTCCAACATCTACTACCTCTACTAACACCAATGCTCAACCATAAGTAATCTCTACGAGAATAACTATAAACCTTGCTCAACACAGAGAGCCAACAACTTAGGCATTCGTAGTATTTCTCACTAGCATAATAATTTCAATTTATGACTCACGGTCATGCTCGACACCGACGTATAGATACTCGTCACCACACCTATACGTCGTACTCAACACATAACATGTAGCATACAAGATCAAACTCCTATTCCCTCAAGCTAAGGTTAGACCAAACACTTACCTCGATGCCACGAACTCAGTTCAAGCCTCAACTATAGCTTTACCTCGTGATTCCACCACCAATTCGCTCGTATCTAGTCACAAGTTACTTAATTACATCAATGAATGCTAAATAAACAATTGCTAATGCATGGAAATATGTTTTCTAAAGCCTTTCCCAAAAAGTCAAAAATCAGCCCTGGGCCTACATGGTCAAAACCCGAGGTTCGAACCAAAACCCGACTACCCATCCACCTATGTAATCAAATATATAATTTGTTTTCAAATCGGACCTCCAATCGAGGTCCAAATCCTCTTTTTTTTTTTTTGAAAAACCTAGGTTCTACCCAAAACACCCAATTTCCCCCATGAAAATCATTGATTTTGAGTTGAAATCATGTTAAAATGTGTTAATGATTGAAGGAAACTAGTAAATATTGACTTACAATCGATTTGGAAGAAGAGTTGTTCTTGGAAAAGCGCCCTAGGGAGTTTTTGTTTTGAAAAGATGTGAAAAAGGGTTGTTTTTCGGCTAAGTATAAAAAGTTGCAGGCTGCAGTTATGGGAATTGCGAAGGGAGGTTGGGAAATGCAAACTGGGAATTGCGAAGGGAGGTTGGGAAATGCGAACTGGAATTGCGAAGGGAGGTTGGGAAATGCGAAGCCTGCAGGCCTGCAATTCCTTAAGTCCAAAATTTCACCCCGTGGCCTATCCGAAACTCACCCGAGCCCTCGGGGCTCCAAACCAAACATGAACACCACCTTAAAAACATCATACGGACTCGCTCGTGCATCCAAATCACTAAAATAACATCAACAACTATGAATTTAACATCAAAATCATGAAACTTTCTCAAGACTTCAATTTTCCAATTTTCTCAATAACTATCCGATTCACGTCGTTTCAAGTCCGTTTCTTACCAAATTTTACCGACAACACATATAAATCATATTGAACCTGTACCGGGCTCCGGAACCATAATACAGGCCCGATACCACAGGTTTCACATAACATTTCACTTTCAAAAAACCTTTATATTTTTCAGAAAATAATTTCTTTCAAAAATTCATTTCTCGGGCTTGGGACCTCGGAATTCGATTCCGGGCATACGCCCAAGTCCCATATTTTCCTACGAACCCTCCGGGACCGTGAAATCACGGGTCCGGGTCCGTTTACCCAAAATGTTGACCGAAGTCAACTTAATTCATTTTAAAGCAAATTTGATCATTTTTCACAGATTTTCACATACAGACTTCCGGCTACACGCCCGGACTGCGTACGCAAATTGAGGTGATGCTGAAAGAGGTTTTTAAGGCCTCAAAACACAGAAATTAATTTAAAAACAAGTGATAACCTTTTGGGTTATCACATTCTAAATCCTGGTTATTATGTTTTGCTATTGTAGTTAGGGATACTCTCATCGAGATAAAAATCGACCTATACCAAATTATTACATTTTACGAAACAATACATTCAATAGAGACACAATTCAAGAGGGAATTGAATGTTGAGTACATGACCTTAATATATTGAAATTCAATAGCAAAAGACAATTTTGAGAGAAAAACAAAAACCAAATGAAGCTAAGCACTCCAAAGACAAGGACCAAACAATTCAACATGTAGTCGTTAAAATTAGAGCCTAGCTAATTGCTGTATATTTATAGGATAAGCAAATGTCTTTGAGATGGAGCTGAATGATTTCTTGGCCAAGATAATATTTGCAACTTCAGTGGGATGAAAAGCATCCCAAAATATATATTTGGAACGATCTTCACATGGCTGTTGTAGAGGAAGACATGTTATCTGCCCATTGTTCCTTCCCACTCCACAGCATCCCTTATCCACCACTTCAAACCCTATATGTATTGGACAAAATTAGAGATCCTTGAAAAAGTGAAATAGTTGCATATAGGGGTGTCAAATAGGGGGTTGGGCTGATTTTGAACGGGTTAAAATGGAATGAGGCAATAAATGGATGGGTCAATATAACCCGCCCAAAAGTTACTTAAGCTATGATGGGCTAGAATCTTGGGTCAAAGCCCAACCCGTCCAACTCTTAGTAAACTTTAATTAACGTGTGTTACTTTTTTATATATATATTATTTAATTACCAAATAATACTTTTTTTTGTCCTTTTGTTATAGTCATATATAACATATCAAATAAAAAATTTATTTTAAAGATATTTTAGCAAAGTTGCTCATGTATCTATTTGGGCTAAAAATCAGTCCAACTTTAAATGGGTTGGGTCAAGATGGGCTGAGTTCAATAATGGGCGGGTCATATATAACATATCAAATGAAAAAAATTCTTTTAAAGATATTTAGCAAAGTTGCTCATGGATCAATTTGGCCTAAAAATTAGCTCAACTTTAAATGGGTTGGATCAAGATTAGCTGAGTTCAACAATGGACGGGTCAATAAGCGGACCAACCTTGGACGGATTAGGCGGGTTAAACAGGTTTAGGCTTAAATTGCCACCCCTAATTGCATATAACTTGTTATAGTAGTAGGCGTTTGGACATGAATTTATTGATATTTAAATAACAAATAGTATTTGAATAGTTACCATAAGTTTTTGCATTGACTACAAGATCTTTGGTGCTTTCAAAAGAATCCAAGAAGACAAACTTTGCTCCAGGCAAAACCTTATTGAAACGAACAACCAGCTTTTTGAGTCCAGAGTTAAAGAGGAGAATAGCGTTGTTGATCTCTTCATTACATCTGCTGTCATTTCCATCATACCTTGCTAGCTCATAGGGTATGCATCCTATTTGTCCTACTCCTGTTACCACAACTTTCCGAGCTCCTAAGTTATATAATTCCTGAATACATCAACACATTAGGTTACCTGAAAATTAAGGTAAGTTACCTGCAACGTACAACAGGTAAAAGTACACTACTAAAAAAATAGAAATTAGCAGAAAAATTAATCTTATTTATCGATAGATTAGCGATATATTATTAAAAAATTTTGTTAGTTACGAATGATTTAGTGACAGATTAGCGACGGAGTTCGTAGGTAATTCCAATTTTTTTGTAGTGGTACATTGATAGTATAATTTTACGGTGTAGGGTTAATATAATCCATTTTATTATTCTATCTATTCTATATCATATGTGGCTTTCTTTAATTTTTAGTCCATTGTCAAAAGGAATTGCACCTGCTATGTTTAAAAAAAGTTTAACTTTAAATTTTTTATTTTACCCTTAATTAAATATTTTTATAGCCATAAAAATATATTGTCATACGTTTAAAACTACAGTTCCAAAAGTTTTTTAATCTTAAAATTCATGCCTAGTGAAACACTACCACATAAAATGAAACGGAAAAGTTATGACCCCTTAAATAAGAATTAACCTATATAGGCGTCCATCCAACCGCTAAAACTAAAAATGACCCCCATAGAATAATATTCGTATAATAATTCATGTATAATATGTTTATAATAATGTATAATCAGTGTACACGCTATGCATACAAACTAGAAAAAGTAAACAGTAAATCGGTCCGGCTATTTATATAAAGATCCCTAATTTGAAAGGTCAATTGCTAGTTCATTATGAGAAAATATGACCATTTTGTTGCTATAAGTTTGAATCCACTAACCGATAGTTGCTTGCAATACTCTTGAAGAAGTGCAGTAGCATAGGCTTGTGGTGTGTACTGTGAATGAGTTGAGTAATAATCAGTCATGAAGTAATTATTGAGGTAGTCATTGCTTCCCAATCCTGAGTAGAAAATACATTTGCTCAAATAGCCATTTAATGTGTTGTTATTTCCTCTGAATAATCTCCTCAGCTCCTCAACAGTTCTTGCAAAGTTTTCTACCTGTTGGTTCATTGGCATATGATCCCCCTACATTCAGACAAACAATTACTGTTAGAGAGAATTTTAAAAGATTTAACTTACATATATATGCACTAATAGTACAAGAAAATTTTACACAATAAATTAACATATTGTAGCAGGTTACACGTCTTATTTTTCATAGGTAACTCAATACGTTTGGTGGCCTAAAGCCAATGTACGAGAAGCCTTAAACTTTGAAAATTTAATATTTATTTTTATGTGAATTTTTTTTTTTTAATATTTTGATATGTAAAGTTGTAAATAATTTTTTTTAAATCTACATGTGTTTTATTGTGGAAAAACAATAATGTTCATGTCAAACCTATTCCATAATATTCACACGTAAAGAATTTAGGGGAAAATCCACACTACCAGTTTTTTGCTGAAATAGTAAATCAATTACAAATTAAAATATATCTTCCTTTTTTTTAATTTATAAAGAACCTTTCTGCGTAATTTATTTAATAAAAATTTAGTTAAGTACTTTATTGTTGGTAAATTTTGGGTCCCTTAAAAGGGTGAGGCCTAAATCGAATGCTTTAGTTGCTTCACCATCAGCCGGCCTGTTATTTTTCAAGTAATTAGTTATTGGGAAAGTTACTTGTGTAGTTATCTTTTTGGTGACCTTATTGCATAAAATTCTCTTATACTGTCAGTTACAGAAGTTAAACTCGCACTAAAAACATATTAGGAACAGTTTAATATAAAACAAAAAAAAAAAAAAGTATACCAAGTTATTTCCCGTTTCATCTCGAATTCCTGCAGCTCCTGATGCGTAATTTGCTCCTCTTAATAGTGCTCGACCACGAACTCTTGAATAGGGAGGGATATAGTAGGAAAAGCCAAGAAGTTGAGCTGCATTATTTTATCCCAATGCCCAAATGCACAATGTTCCAAAAGACATTAGAGTAATGCAAAAATAATAATAAAAAATTAAAAATTAAATTAAAAAAGAAAACTAATGTTGTTACTATAAGCTTTTAGCATAACAAGCTGACGGAATAAAGAGTTAAAGTTATATACACGTCAGCATATCTTAAAGTCTTAAGAAATATATACCTAAAATATCGACATAAGTACGACCATTAGTAAAACGACCAGTGGCGCCTTGTGGGAAGTCTATGCCATAAGGCATGTAATTTGCCCTAGCAAGAGTAAGTATCCCATTGTTGTTGCCATTGTCAACAAGTGAATCCCCAAATATGAAAAAACAAGGAACTTTGGGTTCTTGTTGTTGTGACCAAACCTTAGTTGTCAACAAGAAAAAAAACACAAATGCCAACATAACAAATTCAAAGAATTTTTCCATTACTTTCAGAATAAATTATTTGTAGAAAGGTAGTGTTTGTTGTTTGTTATTGGTCTTTGTATTTATAGTGTAAGGTAGTGTTTGTTTTCTGTTACATATTTTTATGGGATTCATGTGCCAAATTAGATAAGGCAAAGAGTTACAACCCGTGAAAGTAATGCTAGTGGATAGCTTTTTTTAGCTGTTGTATGTAGTGTGAATGTGTGAGTATTATATACAGCGGTGACAGTAACTGCATCTCGTGATCACTGCTTACAAAGGCTTTAATTTGTTCCTTATATAGAAGGCGATTCATTAATGAGGAATGGAAATACATACCATACGAGAAAACGAAAAGAAAAACATAAATGATATGTATGTTTTGTTATTGGCGAAATACATAAATGGCCCCTTCATGTTGTCCTTAACGATCAGACAAACACTTCAACTGACCACTCTACCAATTAAATATTTCAAGTGGCTATTAAGTGTATCAAATAAACACTCAAGTGCAGCAAACCATGTGCATAAATTACACTTGCCAATGACATATTAAAATGAACCAATAAAAAGGCGACACGTGTAATTTGTAATAATTAAAACAAAAATAACCGTCTGACCCCTTCCCCACCTAGCTATCTCAAAAAATTAGTCTAAATTTCCGGCGAGTTCTAGTCCGACAAAAATGGAGTCTCACCGTAGTGATGAAAAATTTGAATTAACAGACATCTCGTACAACCCAAGTATTACACGAGCAAAAGCTCTCTGATCTCGTCAATGCCCATATTTTCTATTTTTTTTTTGTGGGTATATCAATGCTCATTAACAGAACAAGTACATACACATTAGAAGATGAATACATCAATCTCCATAAATAAATAAAGAATCCAGTAGTAGTATTCAACAATTAATTGGGTCTAGTAAGATAAAATCAACAGTGGTCAAGCCCGTGAATGTCAGAGATTTAAAGCGTCAAAGCAGAGCAACAAATACATCTATAACAGCAGATCCGACGGCGACGACGACTCCATTGAAGGTAGCAGAATTAGGAGAGTTGGTAGGAGAACCGCCGGGAGCGGTGGCGATAGATGGAAGAGAAGCACCGGAAGGAGATACCGGAGTATCGGCAATTGATGGAGCTGGCGGAAATAGATTGAAGATTTGTCTTTGGTATGCTTTTTTGTATGTGGTGGAGGCAGCTAAAGTAGTGGTGGAGGAGGTGGACGGAGTTCTTGCGGTGGTGACGGTAGCAGTGGTGGAGATGGTAGCGACAATTTGAGGTTGAAAGGAGACATAAGCACAAAATTTAGGTGCCAATTTTCCTATATTGGCTTGTTATTTGCGCTGCCATAGACATTGTTCTTGTCCTCCATCGAAGGTGAAAAACTTGAAGAAGGAGAAATGTGAAATGAAGGTAAGTGGGGACCACATAAAGTAAAATTAATTTTTTGAAAAAAGATAAAAACTTGATTTTAAGGGTTTCACGCGCTTAGATGTGAATATATAGCACACACTTCGCCATGTCAGCGCGAGGGGTTCACGAGGTTATACTTCAGTCAAGAAGAAAGTGTGTAATTGATAATGGGGTCACTTGAGGTGTTTGTCTGATCGTTGAGGACAACATAAAGAGGCCGTTTATGTATTTCGCCTTTGTTATTATTTATTAATAATAAAAGACGTGTGAATGAAAAATGGTGGGAAAAGAAATGGAGGGAAGTGAAATTTTGAATGAGTTCATTTTACTAATGCACTTTGTCCCTCATTGGTAGAAGGAAAGAAAATCTTTGTGTATATATAGAGAAGCTCATCTTTTAGCTCTTAAAGAGTTAAGAAGAAGGCAAGCCTCGCGCCGTCGTCGTCGTCGCTCGCTTGGCTCGGCTTCGGATTTGGATTTGGATTTGGTCAAAGATCGATTGATTGATTAATCTTTTTGGACAAAATTCTTTTCAAATATTTAATTAATTAATTAAATTAATTAACGAAAATTCAATCCGGAATAACCCATGACCCGCGACCCGATCCGGTTCGGCCCGTTTTTTTCCCGGATTATTTTAAATCCGTTTTAATTTTCCCGCAATATTTCCAACAGCTATGGCTGTTTTGAAACAGTGTCAAACCTGTTCCCAATGTGTTTTACAGCCTTCGAGTGGTTCGCTGTTCATCGGCGTTTTTGGTACTAACACTCGAGTGAGTTAAATCGTTCTATCCTGGGAGGATTTATTCCAGAACCTCGGGTACTTGAGGGGAATAATTTCCTTAAGGACACACTGTGTATTTAGTGCGCTCGATTTGTTCCTATACCGTTTTTGAAATTTATTTTGAAGTTCAAATACTGTTTTCAGAATTTATTTCTATTAACTTTCTGTTTCTGTTTTCAGAAAGATTATTGTTTTTATTTATTTACAACAATACAGATATATAACAATATGGGTTTTGTTATTATTTATTAATAATAAAAGAGGTGTGAATGAAAAATGGTGGGAAAAGAAATGGAGGGAAGTGAAATTTTGAATGAGTTCATTTTACTAATGCATTTTGTCCCTCATTGGTAGAAGGAAAGAAAATCTTTGTATATATATATAGAGAAGCTCATCTTTTAGCTCTTAAAGAGTTAAGAAGAAGGCAAGCCTCGCGCCGTCGTCGTCACTCGGCTGGCTTCGGCTTCGGCTTCGGTCAAAGATTGATTGATTATTAATTAATTAAATTAATTAACGAAAATTCAATCCGAAATAACCCATGACCCGGTCCGGTTCGGCCCGTTTTCTTTCCCGAATTATTTTAAATCTGTTTTAATTTTCCCGCAATATTTCCAACAGCTATGGCTGTTCTGAAACAGTGTCATATCTGTTCCAACAGCTATGGCTGTTCTGAAAGGTTGCAAACCTTTTCAGAAACAGTACCAAATTGACCATAAATATTCCTTCAAATCCCAGAATATTTACTTACGAAATTTTCTGATAATCTTCTTCTTCTTCTGCACAAAAAATCCAGTGTGTTTTACAGCCTTCGAGTGGTTTGCTCTTCATCGGCGTCTTTGGTACCAACACTCCGATGAGTAAAATCGTTCTATCCTGGGAGGATATATTCCAGAACCTCGGGTACTTGAGGGGAATAATTTCCTTAAGGACACACTATGTATTGAGTGGGCTCTATTTGTTCCTATGCCGTTTTCGAAATTTATTTTGAAGTTCAAATACTGTTTTCAGAATTTATTTCTACTAACTTTCTGTTTCTGTTTTCAGAAAGATTATTATTTTATTTATTTACAGCAATACAGATTAATAAAAATCTTAAGGAAATTAATTTATTATATTCTGTATTCTGTCTGAATTTTACTATTCTAATTTGAAGATATAAAAATTTCATCAGAGTATTGAAATTCAGAAAACGATTTGAAGAACATAAAAACTTTATCGTTTTTCTGTAAAACAGTATATAAAAACTTCGGTTGTTTTTTATTACGTACTGTTTTTTTATTACAGTATTATTTACTGTTCTGGTTTTGCCATTAATTGAACTCTTCTGTTGTTGACAGTGAGAAATGGCAATTGATAACGGAAATCCTTCTGCGGCTGTTGGTGCAACGACGATAGCCTCGTCAAGCCGCACTGCTGTTCCTCCGGCCGAGAAACCGGGGAAATTTTTTGGAGCCAACTTCAAAGGATGGAAGCAAAGGGTGTTCTCTGGCTTACCACACTTGGTATGCAGAAATTCACTAGTGAAGAGCCTCCAGTGCCTGCTGCGGACATGACGGACAACGAAAAGTTCATGGTTGTTGACGCGTGGAAGCAGGCAGATTTTCTTTGCAAAGGCTATATCTTAAGTTCTTTAGAGGATGACTTGTACAATGTGTACAGTGCAATGAATACTTCGAAAGAATTATGGGACGCACTTGATAAGAAGTACAAGACAAAAGATGCATGCTTGAAGAAGTTCGTGGTTGCCAAGTTTCTAGACTATAAAATGATAGACAACAAAACTGTGAGAACCCAAGTTCAGGAGCTTCAACTTATTTTTCACGACCTTATTGCTGAAGGTATGGTCGTGAATGAAGCATTTCAAGTAGCTGCTATGATTGAAAAATTACCTGCTTCGTGGAGAGATTTCAAGAACTATCTTAAGCACAAGCCCAAAGAAATGAAGTTGGAAGATCTTGTGATACGTCTAAAGATCGAGGAAGACAACAAAACAGCCGAGAAGAAATCTCGTGAAAATTCAACGATCATGGGAGCTAATATCGTTGAGGAGACTGCTCCAAAAAGTAAGAAGAGGAAGAGGTCTTCTGGACAAACTAAGGAGCAGAGCAAAAAGAAATTCAAGGGCAGCTGCTACAATTGTGGAAAAGTTGGTCACAAAAGCCCTGATTGTCGTCTCCCGAAAAAGGATAATAAGAAGGGACAAGCCAACATAGTGGAGAAGAATGATGACATTGATGATCTTTGTGCAATGCTTTCGGAATGCAACCTAGTTGGAAATCCGAAGGAGTGGTGGATTGACTCTGGAGCCACTCGACATGTTTGTGCTGTCAAAGAAGAATTTGCGACTTACTCTATTGTTGGTCCCGAAGAAGAAATTTCCATGGGAAATAATGCAACAGCCAAGATTGAAGGTTATGGGAAGATATTCCTGAAGATGACTTCCGGCAAGGTGTTAACGCTCAACAACGTTCTTCATGTTCCTACTATTAGGAAGAATTCAGTTTCTACTTCTTTACTTGTAAAGAATGGATTCAAATGTGTATTTATTTCTGATAAAGTTGTTGTAAGCAAGAACGAAATGTATGTTGGAAAAGGCTACCTCACGGAGGGCCTTTTCAAACTCAATGTAATCGTTGTTGACAGTATGAATAAAATTTCAGCTTCTTCTTATTTATTGGAGTCAAATGATTTATGGCATATTCGTTTAGGACATGTCAATTATAAAATCTTGCGGAAGTTAATTAATTTAGAAGTATTGCCTAAATTCGAGTGTAATAAATCGAAATGTCAAATATGTGTTGAATTTAAGTTTGTAAAACATCCTTATAAGTCTGTTGAAAGGAATTCAAATCCTTTAGACTTAATTCATACTGACATTTGCGATATGAAGTCGACACCATCTCGAGGTGAAAAAAAGTATTTTATTACTTTTATTGACGATTGCACTAGATATTGTTATGTTTATTTGCTTAATAGTAAGGATGAAGCAATTGAAGCATTTAAGCAATACGAGAATGAAGTGGAGAATCAATTGAATAAAAAGATCAAAATGATTAGAAGTGATAGAGGTGGAGAATATGAATCTCCATTTGCAGAAATATGTTCAGAATATGGAATTATCCATCAAACTACTGCACCTTACACACCTCAATCCATCGGAATTGCGAAAAGGAAAAATCGGACATTAAAGGAAATGATGAATTCTTTAATAATAAGTTCCGGATTACCATAGAGTTTGTGGGGGGAAGCTCTCCTTACAGCTAACCGAATACTCAACAGAGCACCCCACAACAAAACGCATTCTATTCCATATGAAAAATGGAAAGGAAGAAAACCCAACTTGAAATATTTCAAAGTGTGGGGGTGTCTAGCAAAGGTACAAGTTCCTTTACCTAAAAGGGTTAAAATCGGACCAAAAACAGTAGATTGTGTTTTCATTGGATATGCTACAAAGAGTAAAGCATATCAATTTTTGGTTCATAAATCCGATAATCCCGAGATTCATGCTAATACGGTAATGGAATCAGATAATGCTGAATTCTTTGAAAGCATCTATCCGTATAAAACTGAAAGCGAGTCGTTAAGTGAAAGACCTAAACGACCTCGGAAAGAACCAAAGGAAAATACTCCAAGTATAGAAGATCCAAGGTGTAGCAAACGTCAAAGAACATCTACTTCCTTTGGACCAGATTTTGTGACATTCTTGCTTGAAAATGAGCCTCAAACTTTTAAAGTAGCTATGTCATCTTCTAATTCAGCATTTTGGAAAGAGGCAGTCAATAGTGAGATTCAATCAATTTTGGATAACCATACATGGGAATTGGTTGATCTTCCTCCAGGAAATAAGCCTTTAGGTTCGAAATGGATCTTTAAACGGAAAATTAAAGCTGATGGCACTATTGACAAATATAAGGCAAGACTTGTTGTCAAAGGTTATACACAAAAGGAAGGCCTTGATTACTTTGACACTTACTCGCCAGTAACAAGGATAACATCTATTAGGGTGTTAGTTGCACTAGCGGCCGTGTACGGTCTTGAAATCCATCAAATAGATGTTAAAACAACTTTCCTAAATGGAGAATTAGAGGAAGAGATTTACACGGAACAACCTGAGGGTTTTGTGGTTCCTGGTAAAGAAAAGAAAGTGTGCGAACTTGTTATGTCGCTTTATGGACTTAAACAAGCACCCAAACAATGGCATGCAAAATTTGACCAAACAATGTTGGCAAATGGATTTAAATTCAACGAGTATGACAAAGGTGTTTACATTAAAAATACTCCAGGTCATGAAGTCATTGTTTGTTTATATGCTGATGACATGTTTATAATAAGCAAAAGTATGGCAGATATAAATGCTACAAAGCGCATGTTGGCTAGAAAATTCAACATGAAAGATTTGGAGTTGCTGATGTGATCTTAGGAATCAGAATTCACAAGACTCCACAAGGTCTAGCATTATCACAGTCTCACTACATTGAAAAGGTACTTGACAAGTTCAAGTATTTGGATTTCAAAATTGCCAAGACTCCAATTGACGTGAGTTATGCACTTCAAAAGAATGAAGATGAAAGTGACTCACAACTGGACTATGCAAGAGTATTGGGAAGTTTGATGTATATCATGAATTGTATGCAACCAGATATAACATGTGCTATTAGCAAACTGAGTCGGTTTACAAGTAATCCCAATCAAATACATTGGATGGCAATGAAACGAGTTTTGGGGTATCTGAAACATACCCAAAATTATGCTTTGCATTATAACAAATATCCTTCCGCGATCGAGGGATATAGTGATGCAAATTAGATCACCGGATCATCTGAAGTTAAATCTACGAGTGGATATGTTTTCACAATTGGGGGTGGAGCAGTGTCTTGGAAATCATCCAAACAAACATGCATCGCCCGTTCTACGATGGAATCTGAATTCATAGCTTTAGATAAGGCGGTGAAGAAGCTGAATGGCTCCGGAATTTCTTGGAAGATATTCCATTTTGGCCCAAACCTTTGGCACCTATTTGTATACATTTTGATAGTCAAGCGGCAATAGGTAGGGCAGGGAGCATTATGTATAACGGAAAATCTCGTCATATTCGACGGAGACACAATACCATTAGACAACTACTCTCTAGTGGTGTTATCACAATTGACTACGTAAAGTCAAGAGATAACGTGTCGGATCCACTTACAAAAGGCCTATCTAGAGAGGCAGTTGAAAGACCATCAAATGGAATGGGGTTAAAGGCCGAGGACAAGTTATCATGGCAGTAACTCTACCTAGCAGACTGGAGATCCCAAGAGCTAGGTTCAAAGAGATAAAACAAAGTTATGAATGACGGTTCAACATTGTCAAATAACTCAACCCATTCTCGTGATGAAGACAATGTTCCAAAAACGAGGTAAAGCATTAAGGCTTTTTGATGAGTCAATAAAGATTAAAGCTTTTTAATGCTTTGCTAAGTCTGCCAGGATATGACCAAATAGTGTGTCTTTAGTATTACCCGTTTAGGAATCACCTATGTGAGTGTGAAGTGTAAGCCGCTTCAAGGAGAAAGTAAAGGCTCATTCTCTAAGCACTCATGAAACCAGGCGGTGTTCATGGCTGAAACGAACACAACCGTGAGAACCATAGATGGTTAAGGATCGATTGTGTGATTTATGTTGTCTAGGTATACAACAAAACTCGACGGTTCAAAGATATCAAATCTACCGATTGACCGAGTATATCCAATATAAGTTCACTATGGAAAGTTCAAAGGGAAACCTACTTATCCAGATGCAATTAATTCTTGCATGTAAAACACACACACGTCTGTGCATTCCTTTAAGTTTATAGCCATTCCCCATTCATGTGGGGGATTGTTGGGTTTTGTTATTATTTATTAATAACAAAAGAGGTGTGAATGGAAAATGGTGGGAAAAGAAATGGAGGAAGTGAAATTTTGAATGAGTTCATTTCACTAATGCACTTTGTCCCTCATTGGTAGAAGGAAAGAAAATCTTTGTGTATATATAGAGAAGCTCATCTTTTAGCTCTTAAGAGTTAAGAAGAAGGCAAGCCTCGCGTCGTCGTCGTCGCTCGCTCGGCTCGGCTTCGGATTTGGTTTTGGATTTGGATTTGGATTTGGTCAAAGATCGATTGATTGATTAATCTTTTTGGACAAAATTCTTTTCAAATATTTAATTAATTAATTAAATTAGTTAACGAAAATTCAATCCAGAATAACCCATGACCCGCGACCCGATCCGGTTCGGCCCGTTTTTTTCCCGGATTATTTTAAATCCGTTTTAATTTTCCCGCAATATTTCCAACAGCTATGGTTGTTTTGAAACAGTGTCAAACCTGTTCCCAGTGTGTTTTACAGCCTTCGAGTGGTTCGCTGTTCATAGGCGTTTTTGGTACCAACACTCCGGTGAGTTAAATCGTTCTATCCTGGGAGGATTTATTCCAGAACCTCGGGTACTTGAGGGGAATAATTTCCTTAAGGACACACTGTGTATTCAGTGGGCTCGATTTGTTCCTATACCGTTTTCGAAATTTATTTTGAAGTTCAAATACTGTTTTCAGAATTTATTTCTACTAACTTTCTGTTTCTGTTTTCAGAAAGATTGTTTTTATTTATTTACAGCAATATAGATATATAACAATCTGGGTTTTGTTATTATTTATTAATAACAAAAGAGGTGTAAATGGAAAATGGTGGGAAAAGAAATGGAGGCGAGTGGAATTTTAAATGAGTTCATTTTACTAATGCACTTTGTCCCTCGTTGGTAGAAGAAAAGAAAATCTTTGTGTATATATAGAGAAGCTCATCTTTTAGCTCTTAAAGAGTTAAGAAGAAGGCAAGCCTCGCGCCGTCGTCGTCGCTCGCTCACTCGGCTCGGCTTCGGATTTGGATTTGGATTTGGATTTGGTCAAAGATCGATTGATTGATTAATCCTTTTGGACAAAATTCTTTTCAAGTATTTAATTAATTAATTAAATTAATTAACTAAAATTCAATTCAGAATAACCCATGACCCGCGACCCGGTCCGGTTCGGCCCGTTTTCTTTCCCGGATTATTTTAAATCCATTTTAATTTTCCCGCAATATTTCCAACAGCTATGGCTATTCTGAAACATTGTCAAACCTGTTCCAACAGCTATGGCTGTTCTGAAAGGTTGCAAACCTTTTCAGAAACAGTACCAAATTGGCTATAAATATTCCTTCAAATCCCAGAATATTTACTTACGAAATTTTCTGATAATTTTCTTCTTCTTCTGCACAAAAAATCCAGTGTGTTTTACAGCCTTCGAGTGGTTCACTGTTCATCGACGTTTTTGGTACCAACACTCCGGTGAGTTAAATCGTTCTATCATGGGAGGATATATTCAAGAACCTCGAATACTTGAGGGGAATAATTTCCTTAAGGACACACTGTGTATTCAGCGGACTCGATTTTTTCCTATACCATTTTCGAAATTTCTATTGAAGTTCAAATACTGTTTTCAGAATTTATTTCTACTAACTTTCTGTTTCTGTTTTCAGAAAGATTATTGTTTTATTTATTTACAGCAATATAGATTAAAACAATGTATACGTTAATTTTAGCTACTGCTTCATATACAACAACAATGAACCCAGTGTAATGCTACAAATAGCGTCACGACCCATTCTTCCCTCCATGAGAGGTCGCGACGCCTAGTCTCTACGACTAGGTAAGCCTAATATTTGCGGAAAACAACGAAAATGGAATCATAAATCTAAACTACTAACACCAACAGTAATGAAGTAATTGACATAAATACCGCTCGACATATACAATAACAACTCCCAAAATGAATACACACAGAATCTTCCCAAGACCCGGAACATCATAAGTCACAAGCTTCTAAGAATTTACTAATTGTTCTATACATTTGTGTTTAGAAGTAGTAGAGGAAGAACTACACCAAAAGATAGTCGGGGACTCCTAGGTCTGCGGACGTGGCAGATGTACCTTGAAGTCTTCGTAACAACACCAGGTGCACAACTAATAGCGAGCCTGGAATGATGTACCTCGATCTGGACACGAAAACATGTGCAGAAGAGTAGCATGATGTTGACTTATGTGAGTCCACCAAACTATAGAGTACCTGGTCCTCTATGAGACTGATACATAGAATGCAGTAACGACTGAATGTAAAGAAGGCCAGAGATTTTCTATGTGGAAAAATCCCACACAAGGGGATCAAAAAACCACGTCCTACACTTGTAGGCTTTAAACTCAACTGACTTGTAATCTACCTATTACAAGCCACTTTGCAAACACCCTTTTGCAAAGACTTCAAACTAACTTGTGATGCACTACCACAAGCCACTCTATAACTCTCATAGTTACAGAGGATTTAACTTATGACTATTCCTAGTCACAACATAAACTCTAAAGTTTACGAATATGGTTTGTTCCTAAGACAACACTTCTAAGAAAGCAAACTAGGAATTACAATGTAGAACAATTAACAAGATTACAACTCAACTATGGACGTACATAAGACTCGGTTAGAAACTAATCCTTAGTGGAGTTGTCTTCTTGTTCTTGACACACCAGTGACTTCAATGCTAGATGAACTTTGTTATGCTTGAGAGAATATCACTGAATGCACAAGCCATAGTGTGTCTTGCACCAGGTTGTTTTATCACAAAAGATGGCACACACGATAGTGATGTCAACTCAAGGTGTATACTTCTTCCCCAATGAGAAGTGACTGTTGTACAGTCTGCACATCCACTTCTGGGCAGTTGCGTTCCAGCTGGATAGTGGGCTTTGTACTTCCTGTCATGACACACCAACAGACTGGGTCCTAGGTGTGTTCCTCTTCTGTAACAGTTGCCAGATGGTCACTTTCTTGTGTCACGTTCCAGCTGTGCACTTGACTTGTACTTTTTGTCAGAGAACCCTAAGACAGCAGGTCCCTGTTGTGTTCCTCCCTTTGCTGATTTTCAGGCTTCGATTAGTTCACATGAAATGTATGTCCTGTGCACCAGGTGCTCTATCTGGTTCTTCATGACAAGTTTGTTAGATCATCAAAACATAAAATACTGAAAACCCATCAATTTCCCCCTTTTTGATGATGACAAACTTAGGCATGGACAGTATTTGTTTAGATCAAAAATAACCACATGAGATGCCAGTAGTTCCCCCTTAATCTAAGATCTCCCTCGTAATCTATCTCCATCATTCTCACACGTAGTTCCCCCTTAATCTAAGATCTCCCTCGTAATCTATCTCCGTCATTCTCAGACGTAAGTTCCCCCTTAATCTAAGATCTCCCTCATTCTCACACTTCTCTCACACTTCTTCTTTTCCCCCTTTTGGCATTATTAAAAAGGACAGGAATTAAAAATAGCACCAGTAGGTAAGAAGCATAAAGAAGTCTAACACAACTAGCTCATGCCACATATGTGCACACAACATGACAGAAAAGAGAAGCCAAAGGAACATAGGATTGTACAAGCAACGAAAAGGAAGCTGTTTCATTAATGTTTACATTGGACTGAGTAATTCAGGAGCAGTAATGGTTAAGTACAACATGCCATCACAACAAAAACATGAAAACAAAAGTAAAATAGCAGCCACAGGAGGTTGGAGCAAAAATAGCTTGACACAAGGAGGATCCTAGGGGATACTAAAGGAAGGAGGCATGGAAGAAGAGACAACCATGGTTTTGAGAACCAGGTCCAGTCTAGCATTTGCGGACAATTGTTCTTCAAGTAATTGAGCCCGAAGTCTCTTATTTTCCTTTGTCAGTCGTGTAATCTCCTCATGTACAGAATCATGTCCTTTAACTGCTTGACTGAGCTTAGTTTCCAGTATGGCATTTTGAGCCCTCATCTTTCTTATTTCCTCAGAGGCTACATTTTGAGCGTTCATTAGCTGAGAGATGGTCGAGATGCTTCCACCAACCTTTTCAATACATTCACACTCTTCTAGAGTGGTCTTAGAGAAGGTCTGCTTGCGTGTGCCCACTCTGGGATTCCCTAAGGGGGCCTTATAGAATCTGAACACCTGAGTGAGGAGAAAGCCATAAGGTAACCCATGATTTCCACCCTTGAAATTTGCCACCTTCTGCATATGGTCTATCATGATTGCAGGCAGATTGATTGGAACAAACTCATCGAGCGCTTCCATCAGGACCATGTCCGATCTTGTAGCAATAGAGCGCCTCCCAGAGCGGGGTAAGAGCACTTTATTGACTAGTTCAAAAAGAAGCTGGTACTCAGGAAGCAAAACCTTCTTATGCACCTGTTCCCCCTATTGAATACCTTGTTCTTTCATGATGGCTCTCCGAAAGTTTACTCCACAGACACCCTTAACTGAGGACATACCTTCACACGGAATTCTGAGAATTTTTCCCAACATCGAAGCGTCGAGTACAATGTCTACTCCATTTACAAGCGCACAAATATGATCCCCCTCCACAGTGAAAAGAGATGCATAAAAAGTTTTTACTGCATCTTCGTACACCAGAGACATTTCTCTCTTCAAACAAGTGTTCCCATTGTTGAAATTCCACAATCTCCAGAATTTGTCTCATGCCTGTCATCTCCGAAATTGCTGGATCAAATGTACGACCCCACAACACTTTCTGAGTTCTTAATCTCTATTGCCAAAGACCACCATCACGGGTCATAGACTTTATTGTACCAGGTTCCTTAACAGTTTCTTCTTTTTGTTTGCTAGATCCTTCGGCAGACTTTCCTTTCTAGCTTGCCATCCCCACAGTATTGTCCTCAGACACGACTAGCTCAGTTAGGCTCTATTTAGACTTGCTACTGTACTTCACAGATGACCCTTTCTATTTCTCAACAGTTTCATCGAATGCCCTTTTTATAGACTGTTGAATTGTCATAGATTGTTGTACTGAGGAACTAGGTTCCTTGGAAGCATCTTGGTCTATTTGATTTACTGACACACTCTTGATGAAATCCTTTGGATTCATTTTCCTCTTTTTCCTTGTCTTGATACTCCTCTTACTTTTCTGAAATGAGGACTCAGAACTCTTTTGCTGTAGTGACCTGATAATGAGTGATTTGGAAGAAGACTCTAAGAGCTTGGAGTGAACAGGAGGTGCAGGAGTGAGTTTGCATAGAAGAGAATCAGGTTCATCAGAGGGCTTTTCTGAGAATATCTCATGAGCCAGGGACTTGAGGAGTGCTGCGGTTCTTGCATCTCCTAGGAATGGAATTTCTTCCCCCTGGTACTCAGACAAGAGATATGCTCCTTCATTCATCACACTCCCGGCAGCTATAGCCATGATGTTATGAGCTGCTTCCTTTTCTGGTGACTCCTTGAGAGTCACTGAGTCCAACATGGAGGTGTTCAGATACTGGTCAGGATCATCCTCAGGGGCTTCTGATGCTTGAGGAGCAAAACCTCCTGTGTGAGTTTTGATGAGATCGTAAGATTGACTAGGCATAGGATTCTCAAAATAATGGTAAACATGGTTTATCAGAAATGGAAAAACTGTAGGAGTGGAGGAGGAACCGGGAGTTGGTAAGGTGGTAGAGGGTGTGAAATAGTGACTCTCTGGGGATGACTTCAAGGATAATGATGAAGTGAGAGCGATGTCAATGGTGGGAGAGTGAGACGATTTTTCGATCGCCATTAGATGAATACTTGGTAGACGAGTATAGAGAGAGATGAGGAGAAGATCCCAGATGTACAGAGTAGATGAAGGTTCATGACTTGCCTTGAGAGAAAAAGAAGGTTTTATTGGAAGAAGGGCTAATGATGAGTGGAGAGCGAAACAGGTTCTAAACAGTTCTGAAGAACGGCGGTAGGTTTGTGGGAAAGTGTTACCGTGCAGAGGGGATGAAAGGATTTGAAAGACAGGACATGACACGCAGACGCTGAAAAGTCAGATGATGTGGCATTTGAATTAATTTTGTTAAACACATATATTTTTTTTGTTTTAGGAGGGCATGCAGAATAAACACATTACTACTAACCTGAGATACGAGAATCTGATGCCAGAGCAGTCTTTTGAACAAAGTTTTAGCAGCTCCCCTCTCGCAGTTTATAGCCATACCTTTAGCTTCTATGATCGTCATGCGTGTTTACCTACAACGGTATTGATGTGAGTTAGGCTTGGTCAGAAAACACTTTAGCTCCCTTTACCTGATGGTATCTTACACAACCAGCAGATGGAAGATCAGGTTCTTCATTAGATTTTTGTGACCCCATCTTCACCTTGATTTATCCGAAACATTCTCTTCTTGAGGCTTTGATGCAGATATCTGGAGTTTGGTCTTCTGTTCTGCAATGCTTTCCACCGATCAATCCTTTCTTCATATTGACCCTCAGAGGATGATCTCACCCTTCAATGTGTTTGCAATTTCTCTCCAGTTGTTAATGAGGTCATTTCGTTTTGCTTCCTTGTCTCCCAGAAGATAAGGCATGAATCATGACAGGTGCACCAGGTTCTGTGTGAGTCGTGGTGGAGGAAGTTGAGTTGTGTTTTGCCAGTTTCCTTCATCTTGCTCACTTTATCATCCTCCCTATTTGAAGCCTAGATACTTCCCAGAGATAGGATTGGTTCATCATATTGATCATCATCGTTTCTTTCTTGGCAGGGAAAAGTGTCTTATTGAATACCCCATGAGCATCTCCTGCCATTTAGTGCTTCCTTTGCTGGGGACCTTTTGACTTTGTTTTGTGGTTTGTTCCCCAGTAGGATTTCTTCACTCGTCTATTTGCATTGTGCTTCCCAAGCTGATCCTTCTTGTTGTCAGGAGCAAGGCATTTTCTTCCAATTGGCGGTTCCTGGCGAGTTTTGATTTAGAAAGGACCTGGTTCGACACCTGTTCTCAAGAGAGAGCAGTGTTCATTCCTTTTGCCCAGAATTTTGGTCATTCCATAGGCGATGAGCACTATCCATGCATCATTTTCCAGTTCCGTCTTTTCCTACTGGAGTGCCAAGGGAACCTCTCTGCCTTTTCATTCACTGAGAATGTACCCTTTACTTTCTTCTCAAGGATACATTCCCTTCCCGCAGGGCTTTCAGTGAGAGGCATTTCATGATGTTTCCAGCTGCGTGCTTTAGGCATTCACTATCCATAGTCCATCGCAGTCTGCTTCCTCTCACTGCTCCCTGTACATGCACATCAACTTAGATTTAGGAACCCAAACTAGTTTGGGTCCCTTGTTACTAAAAAAAGATAAATGAGGGATTTCCTAGTCCACGCAGGTAGCATCCGCTTTTTGCGAGTGGTACCTGGTCCTTTGCTAGTAGTCACTCTATCAGTGAACGCTTTGTTCTTCTAAGCAGACTGAACCCTGGCCTGACAATTTTCTTTAAAATGCCCATTGATTCGACAGTGGGTACATAGCCAGTTATCAGGTATAGGGACATACTTGCTGTGTGGGTTGTAAGGAGTTTTCTCCCTTTGGAACCTGATGCCCTGCTTGTTCCCACTATTGTTGAGATACATGGAAGTAACAGCATCTGAGGACCAGGTCCACTTCAAGGATTTCTCAAGATCATTTCTTACTTTCTCCAACTCAGCTTAGAGTTGCTGATTCCTCTCGAATTCACTGCAAAGACTGGTTTTTACAACATTTTACTCTTTTTCAAGCATGATGTACGCCTCACTGGCTACTTCCTTCCCTTTCCCAAGACTTACATTCCTATGTTCTCTATTGAGTCCCTCAATGGTTTCCTCTAGATCAGCGCATATTGCTAACAGGTCATCTCTTTCCTCTTCAGTAGATGCAACTTTTTCTTCTCGGGTGTGCTTCTCATTGTTAAGGCCTTCTATTGTTTCTTTTAGATCAGCAACTACTACAATCAGGTCGTCTCTCTCATTTTCCACACTAGTTATTCTTTCATTCAAGGCCTCCTTTTCTATTTCAAGATTAGCTATGGTCTCATCTCGGTCTACTACACAGACCACTAGATCATCTTTAGATTGCTCTGCCTCTCCTAGTTTTATTGTGAGGATCTCCTTATCGTTTATAAGGCTATAATAGGCATCAATTAAGACATTTGATAAAGACCTTAGCTTCTTGGAAGAATAGGATTTCAGATTTCTCTGAACATCCTGGAAGCTTACCTCATCGTCTTCATCTTCTTCATTATCATCATCTGACTGAGCCATCAGCGTGAACAGTGAGTCGTACTTCATTGCTTCAGTTTCCACTGCCATCAAGGAACTTTTTTCTTCATCTGATTCCCTTTCGGATTCACTTGAGGAGTCTCCCCAAGCAGCAAGAGCCTGCTTAACGATATTGTCAACAACACTTTTTCTATTGAATCTTTTCTTTGGAACCAGGTTCCTTTTTCCTGCTTTGTCAGGATTTTGCTTGTACTGCTCCTGTTTCGCGAGTGGGCAGTCTTTGATGAAATGCCCTGACTTCACACATCCGTGACAGAGATCGTTGTTCCTTGTTTTACTTGAACTGCCCCACTTTGGTATGCCACCATTTCTTCGAACTATTTTTTGAAATCTCTTAGTAAGAGGCCATGTCACTATCTTCATCACTTGAATCACTCCTTTCAGCTTTAAGCACCAGGTTCTTTTCCTTCTTAGGCTCTCTTCTTTTAGTGCTTTTCTTTCTTTTCATCTCGTAAGTTTTCAGATTACCAATCAACTCATCCATGGTCAGAGTCTGTAGATCTTTAGCTTCCGTGATGGTATTTACCTTACTTTCCCAAGACCCAGGTAGGACGCTGAGAATTTTCCTTACGAGCTTATTTCTGGGAATGACATCTCCAAGTGAATGAAGCTCATTTATGATGGAGGTGAATCTAGTGTGCATATCTTGTATAGATTCATCATCCTTCATCCTAAAGAGTTCATATTCTGTGGTGAGCATGTCAATCTTAGATTGTTTGACCTGAGTGGTTCCTTCATGAGCGGTTTGCAACGCCTCCCATATTTCTTTGGCAGTTTCACAAGCTGAGACTCTGTTGTACTCATCAGGTCCTATGCCACACATCAAGATCTTCTTGGCACGGTAGTTCTTTTCTACAACTTTTCTGTCAATGTCGTTGTACTCTCTTCTTCCTTTCGGCACCATTTGCCTTGTTTCTTCAATCTTTTTCATGGGAACATGTGGACCATCACATATGATGTCCCACAGCTCTGAATCTTCTGCCATAATGAAATCATGCATCCTGGTCTTCCACCAGCCGTAGTATTGACCACTGAATCTGGGAGGTTTATAGGTTGATTGTCCTTCTTCAAAGCTTGGTGGAGCAGCCATTGAGGATTCCTCCTAGGTGTTAGCCTGATAGGAGAAACCTGCTCTGATACCAATTGTTGACTTATATGAGTCCACCAAACTATAGAGTACCTGGTCCTCTATGAGACTGATACGTAGAATACAGTAACGAATGAATGTAAAGAAGGCCAGAGATTTTCTACGTGGAAAAATCCCACACAAGGGGATCAAAAAACCACGACCTACACCTGTAGGCTTTAAACTCAACTAACTTGTAATCTACCTATTACAAGCCACTTTGAAAACACCCTTTTGCAAAGACTTAAAACTAACTTGTGATGCACCACCACAAGCCACTCTATAACTCTCCTAGTTACAGTGGATTTAACTTATAACTATTCCTAGTCATAACATAAACTCTAAAGATTACGAATTTGGTTTGTTCCTAAGACAGCGCTTCTAAGAAAGCAAACTAGGAATTACAATGTAGAACAATTAACAAGATTACAACTCAACTATGGACGTACATAAGACTCGGTTAGAAACTGATCCTTAGTGGAGTTGTCTTCTTGTTCGTGACACACCAGTGACTTCAATGCTAGATGAACTTTGTTATGCTTGAGAGAATATCACTGAATGCACAAGCCATAGTGTGTCTTGCACCAGGTTGTTTTATCACAAAAGATGGAACACACGATAGTGATGTCAACTCAAGGTGTATACTTCTTCCCCAATGAGAAGTGACTGTTGTACAGTCTTCACATCCACTTCTAGGCAGTTGCGTTGATAGTGGGCTTTGTACTTCCTGTCAGGACACACGAACAGACCGGGTCCTAGGTGTGTTCCTCTTCTGTAACAGTTGCCAGATGGTCACTTTCTTGTGTCACGTTCCAGCTGTGCACTTGACTTGTACTTTTTGTCAGAGAACCCTAAGACAGCAGGTCCCTGTTGTGTTCCTTTTTATCTTGATTGCGTACAGTCATTGACTTGCTTGTGTCGAAGAACCCTAAAGGGCCAGATCATCAGGTCCCTGTTGTGTTCCTCCCTTTGCTGATTATCAAGCTTCGATTAGTTCATATGAAATGTATGTCCTGTGCGCCAGGTGCTCTATCTGGTTCTTCATGACAAGTTTGTTAGATCATCAAAACATAAAATACTGAAAACCCATCACATGAGTACACCACAATGCTACCTAGTAAGTGCCAAGCCTAATCTCGCTCGAGTAGTGACGAGGTCAGGTCAGGGCCCTACTGGTATATATATAATAAGACAGAACAAAATATTACAGTATAGTAAAAGACTAAAATGTAACAAGAAGGAAATCACAAAAAAATAATACAATACAATGTACAGAAATAACAACAGAGGATCTCCCGAGATACCGTCTCGTAGTCCCAAAAGTAAATGTGCAAGGGGATCTCCCGGGATACCGTTCCGTAGTCCTAATGTAAATATGCAGGAGGATCTCCCGGAATACCGTTCCTTAGTTCCAAAAGTAAATGTGCAGCGAGAACTCCCGAGGTACTGCCTTGTAGTCTCAAAAGTAAACATGCAGGTGGATCTCCCAGGATACCGTCCCGTAGTCCCAAAGTAAATATGCAGCTCAAACAAAATAAAGATAACAGTTACAGCAAGAAAACCTACAATTTAGACTAAATACAAGTCAAGGAAAGAAACAGGAATCCGCTAAACATGCTCCAAAGAGTTCAGATAAGCAATTAAGGCACGCAGACATGCTATTCTAGGCTAACAGGATAACTACACATGCTAGTATACTCAGATAAGATGAAAACAGGTCATTACGCGATAAAAATTTAGGTTTTGCAATAATTAGCCCGCGTACGCACTCGTCACCACGTGTACACGGCGCTCACATAACATAACAACACCAAATCCTAAGGGGATTTCTCCCATACAAGGTTAGACAAGCCACTTACCTCGAACCAAGCTCAATCAACGGTAACAATGCCTTTTCCATGAATATCCGACTCCGAATGGCCCAAATCTAGCCAAAATCAATAAAATATCATAAATATAACTATAATAGACTAATCTAATTAATGAAATCAAGACTTTAATGAGAAATTTGAAAATCGCCTTAAAAGCCTCCCCTGACCCACGTCTCCGAATTGGATAAAAGTCACAAAATATGAACACCCATTCACTCACGAGTTCACTCATCAAAATTATCCAAATCCGATATCGAAATTCCAATCAAAACCCAAAATCTTAGTTGAAGAACTTCTACCATTTTCCCCCAAATTCCTTAATTAAATGATGAAATTAACAATAGATTAGTGGAATATAACCATAAAGGAGTTAGGAATCGTTACCCCAAAGTTCTCTCTGAAAAATCCTTGAATTATCGCATTAATCCGAGCTCTCAAGTCCCAAAATTGAAAATGGGATAAAACCCTCGAACTTTCCCTTTTCTGTCCAGCGATTTCGCATCTGCGGGCCTATAATCGCACCTGCGATGCCGCACCTGCAGAAATTCCCTCGCGGGTGCGGAAATGACTTAAGGCCCAGAACTCCGCTTCTATGGACCAGGGCACGCACCTGCGGCCCGCTCCTGCAGATGGCCTTCCACATATGCACCCTGCCCAGGCCGCCCATTGTCGCTCCTGCGATGCTTCATCCGCATCCGCAGATGGGAAGATCCGGCTCCCTTCCCGCACCTGCACTCGTAGACCAACTTGACCAAAACCACACCTGTGCTCTACCTCCCGCACCTACGAGTCTGCACATGCGGCTCCCCTCCACAGGTGCGAAACACCAGAAACCAGCAAATCTCAGGAATTGCCTAAGTCCAAATTTCAATCCGTTAAGCATCCGAAACACACATGAGGCCCCTTGGGACCTCAACCAAACATACCAACAAGTCCTAAAACACCATACGAACTTAGCTGAGCCTACAAATCATAGCAAACAACGCTTAAAACATGAATCACCCTCTAATTCAAACTTAATGAACTTGAATTTTCAAATTTCTAAAACCGATGCCGAAACCGATCAAACCACGTCCGATTGACCCCAAATTTTTCACAAAAGTCATATTCAATATTATGGACCTACTCCAACTTCCGAAATCGGAATTTGATCCCGATATCAAAAAGTCCACTACCGGTCAAAATCTTCAAAAATTCGACTTTCGCCATTTCAAGACTCAATCAGCTACAGACCTCTGAAACACAATCCGGACACGCCCCTAAGTCCAAAATCACCCAACGGAGCTAACGGAACCAACAGAACTCCATTTCGGAGTCGTCTTCACCCAGTTTCGACTACGGTCAAAATCCTAAGGCTTAAGCTTCCATTTTAGGGACTAAGATGTCCCAAAACACTCCGAAACCAAAAACAAAACCTCCCGGCAAGTCACATAAGCAGAAAAAGATACGGGGAAAGCAGTTAATAGGGGATCGGGGCTATTACTCTCAAAATGACCAGCCGAGCCGTTATATCCACCCTTGTTAAAATAATCGTTCGTTGTCGAACGAGCATAGAGACATACCTGAAGTGGTAAAAAGATGAGGATAACTGCTGCGCATATCCTGCTCGGTCTCCCAAGTCGCCTCCTCGACCGGCTGACCCCTCCACTGAACCTTCACTGAAGCAATGTTCTTTGACCTTAACTTTCGAACCTGCCTGTCCAAAATAGCCACCGGATCCTCAACATAAGATAGATCCTTATCCAAGTGGACTGAGCTGAAATCCAACACATGAGACGGATCAGCGTGATACTTTCGAAGCATAGAAACATGGAATACCGAATGAACTCCTGCTAGACTGGGAGGTAAGGAAAGCTCATAAGCAACCTCCCCAACTCGCCACAACACCTCAAATGGAACTATAAACCTTGGGCTCGACTTGCCCTTCTTTCTGAACCTCATAATGCCCTTCATAGGCAAAACCCGGAGCAAGACCCGCTCTCCAACCATGAATGCAACCTCGCGAATCTTTCGATCTGCATAACTCTTCTGTCTGGACTGGGCTGTGCGAAGTCTATCCTGAATCACCTTAACCTTCTCCAAAGCATCCTGAACCAAGTCTGTACCCAATAATCTAGCCTCGCCCGGCTCAAACCAACCCACTAGGGACTGACACCGCCTACCATACAGAGCCTCATACGGTACCATCTGAATGCTGGACTGGTAACTATTGTTGTAGGAAAATTCCGCAAGTGGCAAGATCTGATCGCAAGAACCTCCAAACTCCATCACACACGCACGGAGCATATCCTCAAGTATCTAAATAGTGCGCTCGGACTGTACATCCGTCTAAGGGTGAAATGTTGTGCTCAACTCAACCCGAGTACCTAACTTATGCTGTACGGCCCTCCAGAACCATGATGTAAACTGCGTACCCCGGTCAGAGATGATAGATACCGGCACACCATGAAGCCTACCAAACTCGCGGATATAAAGTCGAGCCAGTTGCTCGGAAGAATAAGTAGTCATCACAGGAATGAAATGAGCTGACTTGGTTAACCTATCCACAATCACCCAAACTGCATCAAACTTCCGCTGAGTTCGTGGGATCCCAACAGCAAAATCCATAGTGATCTGCTCCCATTTCCACTCCGGAATCTCTAACTTCTGAAGCTATCACCCCGGCCGCTGATGCTCATACTTCACCTGTTGGCAATTTAGACACCGAGCTACATATTCCACTATGTCCTTCTTCATTCTATGCCACCAATAATGCTGCCTCAAATCCTGATACATCTTCGTGGAACCCGGATGAATGGAGTACCGCAAACTGTGAGCCTCCTGGAGAATCAACTCACGCAATCCGTCTATATTGGGCACACATAGCCTACCTGCATCCTCAATGCACCATCATCTCCAATAGTGACCTCCGTAGTATCACCGTGCTGAACCGTGTCCTTAAGGAAAAGCAGATGTGGGTCATCATACTGACGCTCCCTAATAAGATCATAAAGAGAAGACTGAGTGACCATACAAGCCAAAACTCGACTCGGCTCAGAAATATCCAATCTAACAAACTGGTTGGCTAAGGCCTGAACATCCCGTGCCAATGGCCTCTCTATTGCTGGCAAATATGCTAAGCTCCCCAAACTCTCCGCTCTGCGACTCAAGGCATCGGCCACCACATTGGCCTTCCCGGGATGATACAGAATAGTGATATCATAATCCTTAAGCAGCTCTAACCACCTCCGCTGATGCAAGTTAAGATCCTTCTGCTTGAACAGATAATGCAACTCCGGTGATCTGTGTAGATCTCACAAGGGACACCATACAAATAGTGCCTCCAAATCTTCAAGGCATGAACAATAGCTGCTAACTTGAGGTCATGGACAGGATAGTTTTTTTCATCTACCTTCAGCTATCTGGACGCGCAGGCAATCACTCTACGGTCCTACATCAACACCGCGCCGAGACCAATTCGCGACGCATCACAATAAACAGTATAAGACCCCAAACCTGTAGGCGATACCAATACTGAGGCTGTAGTCAAAGCTGTCTTGAGCTTTTGAAAGCTCTTACACTCCTCCGTCCACCTGAACGGAGCACCCTTCTGGGTCAGCCTGGTCATAGGTGCTGCAATATATGAGAATCCCTCAACAAATTGACGGTAATACACCGCAAAACAAGAAAACTCCGGATCTCTGTAGCTGGGGACTGTCTGGGCCAACTCTGCACTGCTTCCACCTTCTTCAAATCCATCTTGTTCCCCTCGCTCGACACTACATGACCCAAAAATTCCATGGAATCTAACCATAACTCATATTTTGAGAACTTTGCATATAACTTATTTTCTCTCAAGGTCTGAAGCACAGTCCTTAGGTGCTGCTCATGATCCTCTCGACTCCGGGAGTACACTAGAATGTCGTCAATAAACACAATGACAAAAGAGTTAAGATAGGGCCGAAATACACTGTGCATCAAATGCAAAAATGCTGTTGGGTGTTGGTCAGCCCAAATGACATCACTAGGAACTCGTAATGACCATACTGAGTCCTGAAAGTAGTCTTCGAGATATCTGGCTCCCGAATATTCAACTGATGATAGCCTGAACGCAAGTCAATATTGGAAAACACCCTGGCACCCTGTAACTGATCAAACAAGTCATCGATACGAGGCAAAAGATACATGTTCTTCATTGTAACTTTATTCAACCAGCGATAATGAATGCACATATGCAAGAACCATCCTTTTTCTTCACAAAAAAGACAGGAGCACCCCAAGGTGACACATTGGGCCGAATAAATCCCTTATCAAGCAATTCCTGTAACTGTTCCTTCAATTCCTTCAACTCAGGAGGGGCCATACGACACGGAGGAATAGAGATGGGCTAAGTGCCCGGCAACAAATCAATACCAAAGTCAATATCTCTGTCGGGGGGCATGCCCGGAAGATCAGCTGGAAATACATCAGGGAAATCCCTCACTACTATAACTGACTCAACTGTAGGGGTATCAATACTGACATCTCTCGCATAAGATAGATACGCGTCACACCCCTTCTCAACCATTCTTTGAGCTTTAAGAAATGAAATAACTTTGCTGGGAGTGTAATCTAAGGTACCCCTCCACTCTAACTGCGGTAAGCCTGGCATAGCCAGCGTCACGGTCTTGGCGTGACAATCAAAAATAGCATAATGGGGCGACAACCGGTCCATGCCCAAGATAACATCAAAGTCTACCTTGCTGAGTAATAATAAATCGGCTCTGGTCTCAAAACCACTAAGAGCAATCAAACACGACCGGCACACTGATCGGGTCCAACCCTACACCATAATATAATGGCGAGGAGTGGCCGATGCAGCTTTTACCCGAGGGGTCGGGATCGATTTCCACAGAGAGCTAATATTGGTTTGGAATTGGGTTTCTCAATTGGTAAAAAGGCACTAGGGAAGTGACTTACACCTAGGTGAGTATCTAACGGGGTCTAAAACTTAGGGCAAACTTGTTATAATTGGGATCATGATATAACCATTGCACATAATTACTCACTCTATACCTCTCGGTAGTTTGAGTGACTTTGACCGAATTAGCTTTCTCAAGCCCAATTGGGTGTTCAAACAATGCAAGCAAAATTGGCTCAAGTCGGGTATTACTATCTCTAGGTTTAACCCTTTAATTGGGGCTATCAATCTCTTGAATGCACCCCAATTCCTTGTTAGCATGAATTTTCTAGACTTAGTCTCTCTTTATCAAGAAGAGCCTAAGTCAAAAAGGCACAAATAAGTGTTTACAACCACCAATTCAACAATTAAAGCATGAATCAAGCTAAATATCATTAACCCATAAACAATTAAGCCCTAAAATTGAAGACCCATTAAATACCACACTAGGGTTGGGTCACAACCCTAGATAATGGGTTTAGCTACTCATAATCAAGGAAGAAATCAAAGATTGAGATGAAATAGAAGCCATAAGAAGTAATTACAAGAGTAAAATATAAGACTAATAGTTAACAATGCTCTAAAATTACTCTAAAAAGCAAAAAGCTATTGTTCACGTGTTCCTCCAAACAACTGATACCCTAAAAATCTAAAAAAGAACTATTTATACACAGCTTAATTTTTCGAACAAAATTGCCCCTACGGAGATTTCGCTGACAGCGGAAAACTGGTCGCCTCAACACTTGGACTTCCGCGGCCGCGCAAAAGCAAGCGCGGACCGCGGTTCTTCTCTTCTGAGCTAGGTCTGGACTTGATTCCACAAGGAGCGGAAAAGCAACCGCCTCAGCGCTATCTTCAACCGCGGCCACGAAATATGTTCGCGGACCGCGCTTTTCAATTGAGCTCCAATCTCTAGTCCTCTGATTCTCAATTCCGCTGAGGGCGAAATTTGGACCGCGGCCGCGTCAGGTAATTCTGCTGCTGCACAATTTCACCGCGGGTAGCGGTGTCTGTTGAGCCAAAATTGCTGTCTCTGAACCTCAAGTCCGCTGAGAGCGTAATTAAGAACGCCTCAGCGGTGAACCTTTTGCGGCCGCACTATTTCTTCGCTGTCAGTGCTTTTGGCTTAGCTTTGAACTTGTGCAGGTTTCACTCCTTTATGAGCTGGTTATGACTTTCTTGCAACTTTTTGACAAAACAATGCAAACAAGCACAACAAGCTAGCTTTCGGGAATACTTGTACGCATTTTTAATCTAAAACCTAAGCAAAAAAAGCATAATATAGGTTAGAATCCCTAGGTATCAACTCCCCCTTAACTTAAGCTTTTGCTTGTCCTCAAGAAAATAAAGTAATTCCCACCTCTTCAAGATAAAAGAAAGGAAAATTTCAGTTGTCTTAAGGTGACCTCAACAAGCGTCAATTGGGACTAACAATTACCCTCAACTCAAATGCATCATTAACAACACACAACCTTTTAGCACCATGGCTTTTGTGCGACACAAAAGCATCAAGAGTTGACTCAACTCATACAGGAAACTCTTTCTACTACATTGGTCGTTGTGGAACCCAAACTCATACTCCTCGACTCTCCATATGCAAACCTCACTTTTAGATTGTAGCACTCAGAACGAGGATTGTGGAAAATACACTCATCTCTCTCAAAGGAAAGTCACAAGTCCGGCTCTAAGTACCATAAGCTTTCCCCTTATGTGAGTCACCACTAATGTAAGCTCACTCAACTCAAGATCATATAGGGTTTTTGCGGGAATGTAATGAAGGCTTTTGGTTCAAGGTAGGATATATTGGTCTATGAAGGTTTCATCTTTCCTTAAGCACTTCATTTTCTTCATTTCGGCTCATATTTTATTGACTCTTTGAGTCTTTAACTTCTTCCCTAGGGGACTAGAGAGACACACTGTCACTCTTTCTTATTCATGTCAATTCCTTTTCTCTTTTCTAATCATTCCAAGCCTTTTACCTTTGCTTTTATTGAATCCATTCATTTTTTTTACATTGTTCACTTTCTTTTTGACTTTTTGGCTTTTCTTTCTTTTTCTTTTTGCCTTCCATTTTCTTCATTTTTTACCTTTTATCACTTTTGCATTCTTCGTCTCTTCCCCCAAACTTATACTTTTGCCAATTGTGCTAAGGAAAGATCGGGTGCCAAGAGAGGGTTATTTTAGAACGGATAAAGGCTTGTATCATGGTTATTGAAAGAACAAGGGCTATGGCTCAACGGGGTTGACTAGGGATAGCATATTTGGTGGGTTATGGATGCTTTCAAGTCTCAATTTGGATCAAGGAGAGCATATAATCACTTCTCAAGTCGATCTACACTTAGGATTTCGCCTAGACACACATTCAGGGCAAGTTCTAGACTTATTGGCACGGGACTTGGACTTGCAAATCAATACCTCACCACACAAGCTATTGGATTGCTAAAGAGACAGAGTCGAGGGCCCACAACAACCTTAGCTAAGATTTGAGCAACACAAATGGTCCCAAAAAACCACTCGATGATTGTTTAGCTAACACAAAAGTCTAAGGTCACAACTATCACCATCCTTTACACATCAATTTGTTTCTAACCATAAGGTCAAAGGTAAATGTGTTAGGCCCAAGTGAAGCTTTGCCTGAGACACTTTTGTTCACTAGCTACTACTTACACAAAAACAAAAAGAAAACAGACTCAAGCCCTTAAAAGGTTGTCATGCCATCCATCATCGGGAAGAGCCACCCGGTTCACACAAACTCCACCTTTGGAAAGAACTGTGGCATTAAGAAAACCAAAGGCTTATTGATCACGAAAACTTATAAAAGTAAGAAGCTATGAATTGAAAAAAAATAAGCTACTAAATGAAATAAGAAGCTATGCTATTAAGGAAAATTACAAAAAGAAGTTATAAAGTAACATACGGAAATAGGGGATTGAGACGAACATACATAAGAGGGAATGAATATATAAATGGAAAAGTAACTTTATATACATACCGAAATTGAAAAATAACCAAAAGTGAAAAATAAATGTTAAAGTTATATACATAGCTCGACAGGTCACTCAATAGTCTTTCGCGGAGTATCCCTTGTTTTAGTGAACCCTGGGAGTTGTCCTATTTTCTTTAGTTATTTACTAGAGCAATTATGATCTGGAAGTCGATCCGGGGCAAGTGTTGGGTCTCTGTGAAAGATCCAGTCGATGGGAATGAATCCATGTTCAAATCTTATTACCGGGTTCGATTACGGGAAGGAAATAGAGAAGGTAAGGGACCGCGCACTCGATCAAAGGGGAGCATAAGCAAGTTCAGTGGTAGAAACCTCTTTAATCGATCGATGGGAACCTCAAAGCTGTCTGGGGCAACGGGAATGAGTGCACCGCAAGACCAGACAAGTTGCTCCCTCACCTCGCAGCGGCGACGTGGGAAGTAGACAGAGACTTAGTTGATACAAACCTATGAATAGGAAAACGAAGACGGGTGGATCTACATACCCCGAGAATAGAAGCTAGAGAACCTAAGTCTACTAATGGTTAGGGGGATGGTAGTAACCCAACTGCAAGCACATGAACTCGCTATACCAATAGTTCTCTGCCCGCAACACGTCATAAGCTAGCTCTAGGTTGGGATGGGGTAAGTCTAACCGTTGTATCGCCAGTATGCCCTTCCTAAGAAGAACTGGAAAAATCTTCTCTCTTGCAAATGAACTAAAGGTTAGGCGCCTCAGGGAAATGCATAGTGCTGCGAGAGTCCGTTCACCTTGAAGTGGAACTGTTGTGGCGGGGAATGTCACTAGGAATTTCTTGAACGAACCGCACTCCTTTCCTTCATTGAAGTAGCCTTTCGTCGCCCTACAAAACGAAAGCGTTCTTTATCCTATTCCGATTCGATTTATCTTTCTTTTAGTTGCTATATCTTTACCAGCCAGATACTGGAATTGGAGTAGAATCAATGGCTGTTGGATGATCAGCCTAGGCTAGTCCCTCGCTGCTGTGTCCTTTTAAGCTATGGATTAAAGGAACAAATGTATTTGAATGGAACAGCAGGCGGGGTACATGTTCCACTGTGCCGAGATGTGAATTCGAAATATGGCAAAGTAGCTCCTGGGTGGGGAACTACTCCTTTGATGGGTGTCGCAATGGCCTTATTTGCGGTATTTCTATCTATTATTTTGGAGATTTATATCAGAGGCGAACGACGACATATAGGTTCCCCAAGTCATCCATGGCGGCTTATTCTCCTTTCCCGAGTTCTCAAATATGAGGCTGCTCCGCCTTTAACCAGAGGTAAAGTGAAAAATAACAATAAAGATAAATCAGTTTCATAATTACAATCCAATTATCAAATCATCAAAATAGGACACC
>NW_017674093.1:0-69135 GCF_001879085.1 Nicotiana attenuata | reverse complement strand
AAAAAGGACCCCCCCCCCCCCCCCAAATAAAAACTAGCATTGTCCTCAATGCTAAAAGCAAAAATAAGATCAAGGAGGGGTAAGAGAGTAAAGAAAACACCCTACGGATCCTCTGTCTGCATGGGGTCCTGCACATCAATGGGGCCAGCTCCCTGTGGGTCCTGTGGCTGGACAGAGTCAACCCCTTCAGGGTCCTCCAGCTCAATCTCCAAGTCATCAGGCTAGGGAATCATCCATCTCCTCACGGGCTCTCTATCACCCTCCTGCACTAGTGCCTGTGCTGCCTGAGCTGCTGGGACTTGCTCCTCCTATAGTAGCTCCAATGGGATGTCGCCAGCTGATTTAATCCTTTCCACCTCCCCTCTCAGCAGGTTTACTGACTCCTTTGAGGCCCGAGTCTTTTTCAGCTTCTTCGTTTGCTTGCTCAGGTCTGTAATTGCTTTTCCTTGAGCTGCCAAAGCATCCATGATGAGCTTCTGGTTGTCCAGGAGCTTCTTCTGGTTGTCCAGAAGCTCCTTGAGAGATTCCTCCACTGAAGCGGGCACCTGGGGCTATGCGGGAACTGACTGGGCTGCCACTGTGCTGGATAGGACAGACAGCTTTGATGTTGCTGCCTGCATCCAGTTGTTGATGGTGGAGAGAGTCTGGTTCACCCTATGTGCAGTCAAAGGGTATGCTAAAGAAGAAGCCACTGAAGAAGGCATGGAAGTAGATGGTCAGGAGGGAGGATGTGGTATGGCAGTGGGAGGCTCGGAATCAGTAGCCACCACCCCTGGCTCTTCAGACTAGCCAGTGGAGGTGGAGGCTATGGCCTTGGACTTGGGGTTGTCCATACCGTGCAGGCTGTACCATGAGAATGGCCTTGTTGGCCTCACTTTGGTGTCGAAGTCCCTTTTCTCAACCTCCTGATCCTCCAGGTACATGGTGAGGAAGTTCGGAAAAGGGTAGAAGCTCTTATTCTTGTTGACCACTCTGGTGATCACCCTAGACATGATATTTTCGACATTGATCGGGTACACCTCCATGATGGCCCCCACTATAATCTCCCGAGAAATCGGCATGTCACTGTCATGAGTAGTGGGGTCTAACCGGCTGCACACGAACGTCTCCCAACCCTTCGCCTCGAAGCTCAGGGTGTTCCTGTAGATTGGAACCTCAGGTGTCAACCAAGCAGGGGTAGTCCCCGGGAGAGCAATCACTGATGCCAACCATGGGCGGACTGACTCATCCATCGCCACCTTCTCCAAATACAAAGACTCATCCTCATCATTGAATCCAGCATAGTCGTTCAGAGTCTTTCCATCAAATTTGATCTTCAGGTTCCGCGCCTTAGTCACAACTGTGCCCTTTTTGATGTGGGCGACATTGGCATAAAATTCATTGACTAAGTGCTCATTAGCATCCGGAAGCTTGCTTGTGAAGTGTTTCCACCCCACTCTTTCATCAAATTGTCGTTTCACATGGGGTTATGGGGCAGAAGATCCCTTTCTATAAATTGACGCTCAAGTATGATTGACCTCTGAGGCCACCACTCTCGAAATTTGTGGTAGGCCTGCTCACTGGCAAATCTTTGCTGCCAGACCACCGGGTTTCTTGTCCTCTCCAACCCTCCAGTTTGGGTATCAACCCCTCTCCCGTCATCCGGTATCTCAGCATCTACATCAATTGGCTCTTATCTAGGTGAAGGAACTGGAGTAGCTGGATGAGAAGCTGATGCTGAGGATTCACTGCCTTCCGTTGAGCCACCAGACGACTCAAAAGAAGCAGAAGAAGCAGGAGAAGTAGGGGGTGTAGGCTCAATTCTCAACTGGAATCTCCCTAGGAAGTCCGGCACATGAGTAGGGACTGAATCACCCTCTGAGGTTTCCCAGGAAGGAACATAGTCACTACCCTCGGAGTGGGATGCGGCTCTATCCGCAACTTTGATACCCTTCCGTATTTTCCCAATTGATTGTCGCACTGCAAGGGGTAACTTGATTTTCCCTCATCCCCTACCCCGGGAGGAATCTGCCTTCCCTTTTTGTTTCTTACTTCCATCTCTAGATTTGACCATTGCCTGCATACACAATTAGTGAAAGATCGTTAGTATTGGTGCTAAAGAAGCAATAAAGAAAAACAGCTGAACAATTGACAGTGTTTTAAAATCTCAGATCCGCTGACAGCGGATAAAGGAGGGCGGTCGCGGAATGATAACCGCTGATAGCGGAAAAAGGGCCGCGGCCGCGGAGGAGTGGGATCAGACTACCCATCCTCTGAATCTACAGATCCGCTGAGCGCGGAAATTGGGCGCGGCCGCGAAAGTTACACCGCTGTTAACGGAAAAACAACCGCGGCCGTAGACCCATTTTTATACTTCTCTGTACTTCAGTTCCACTGTCCGAGAAAAATGCAGTGCGGCCGCGTAAAGTCGGTCGCTGTCAGCAGAATTTCCACCCCTGACCACGGAATTCAAACCAAGCCAAACTCAAATTTTCACATAAACGCTGACCGCGGAGATACATCCGCGGCTGCGGAATTCAAAAAACGGGCAATCCTAGGGTTTCAAGTTTTCTAGTCATTAATGGGTATCAAAACACCACTTACCCTCTAGGCATGCACAACAAGTTTCCTTTTCAAATTTTTAGTATCAACTAATTACCACTACATAACCCTAATTGAAACTAAAAGAAAAGATGAAGAAATTAAATAAAAGACAGGAAAGGTGCGAATATATAGAAAAAACAATATTGAATTGAAATTACCAGTTGTGTAATGTGTGATGGAAATGGACTTCTAATTTGGTGATATTGCAGATTAGGGCTCAGTTGTGGAGGAGATGAACAGTAAAAATATGCTTGAGAGTTAAAATGGCGAAAAGGGTAAAAGGCCTATTGACCGGCTATTTATACTAAACAGATTGGGACCCACAGAGCTTACCTAGCGCAGCCGCAAAATTTCATCGTGGTCCGCGCTTTTACCTTTCAGAAGGGCTGCCTGTTCAACAATTCCGTTGAGAGCGAGAAAATGGGCGCAACCGCAGAACTGCTCTGTTGACCGCGAAAAAGCCTCCGGGACGTGGATGAAACTTTAGAGAAGTCTAATTTTAGACTTTTCAAGTCCGCGTCTGCTACTAAATTACGCCTCCGTGAAATGCTTCCGCTGACAGCGAAATTTTGAGCGCGGTCAGCGGTCCAGTTACAAACTTAGCAAAAATTTTCCTGTATTGTCCTGCACTGCATCAGACATTCCTACACGCATCTCACAACCAGTTAGTCCAAAACAAATCCTACACTAAGAAGAAAATCAAAAAGAAGAAAAACACATGGGTTGCCAATGCTTGATTTAATGTCGCGGCACGACACAGGTTACCATCAATCATTTGAGATGGACCATTGCCACCACGTGACTGTCACCAAACTTGCCAAGATAGTGCTTCACTCTGTGCCCATTAACTCTGAAGATTTCACCGTTTTTGTTTTTCAAATCAAGAGCACCAAACGGAGTTACATGCACCACCTCCAAAGGACCACTCCATTTTGACTTGAGCTTTCCCGAAAACAGTCGTAACCGAGAATTGAATAAAAGAACCAAATCACCTTCCTTGAATTCCTTTCTACGGGCATACTTGTCATGTAAGTACTTCATTTTGTGCATATACAAGGACGAGCTGGAATAGGCATGGAACCTAAACTCATCAAGTTCATTGAGTTGCTCTACCCGAAGATTTGCTGCAACATCCCACTCAAGATTTAACTTCTTCAAAGCCCACATGGCCTTGTGCTCTAACTCAACCGGAAGATGGCATGCTTTCCCAAATACCAACCGGTACGGAGACATACCAATTGGAGTCTGGTAAGCAGTCCTGTAAGCCCACAAAGCATCATCCAGTTTCTTTGACCAGTCAGTCCTATTTGCATTGACAATTTTTGATAATATCCTCTTTATCTCCCTGTTGAAGACCTCAACTTGCCCACTAGCCTGAGGATGGTAAGGGGTTGATACCTTGTGATTGACACCATACTTTGCAAGCAAAGTGTCAAATGCCTTATTGCAGAAATGAGAACCCCCAACACTGATGATTGCCCGAGGACTGCCAAACCGAGTAATGATATTTTTCTTGAGAAAAGCCACCACATCCGGTCTTTGTTGTTGGGTAAAGCCACGGCCTCAACCCACTTGGAAATATAATCAACGGCCACCAAAATGTACGTGTTGCCACATGAACTCACAAAGGCCCCATGAAGTCAATGCCCCACACGTCAAATATGTCAACCTCAAGAATAGTGGTGAGAGGCATTTCATCCTTCTTTGAAATTCCACCAGCTCTCTGACACTCATCACACCTCTTCACAAGCTCACGCGCATCCTTGTACAATGTAGGCCAATAAAAACCACAGCTAAGCACCTTTAAAGTCGTCCTCGCCCCACCATGATAACCACCGTAGGGAGAGGAATCATCAAGAATACTCATTTGCTCTTCTTCCGGAACACATCTCCGGATCACACCATCATTACAAATTTTGAACAAATAAGGCTCATCCCAGTAGTAGTCCAAGCAATCCCATTTAAGCTTCTTCCTTTGGTTAGAAAAGAGCTCACACGGAACAATGCCGGTCACAAGAAAGTTGGCAACATACGCGAACCAAGGCATGTTATTCACAGATACAGAGAGGAGTTGCTCGTCAGGGAATGAATCATTAATTTCGAGGCCATCACGGGGCCTCCCCTCCTCCTCCAAGCTAGACAAGTGGTCCGCCACTTGGTTGTCACACCCTTTTCGATCAACAATCTCAAGGTCAAACTCTTGAAGCAATAGAACCCATCTCATCAACCGAGCCTTAGAATCCTTCTTTGTCATCAAGTACCGGAGTGCTGCATGGTCAGTATGAACTATCACCATGGCACCCATGAGATAAGGCCTAAACTTCTCCATTGCAAACACAATTGCTAGCAACTCTTTTTCAGTCACCATGTAATTTACCTGGCATCATTCATTGTTTTACTTGCATAATACACCGGGTGAAACATCTTGTTTACTCTTTAACTCATGACCGCTCCTACCGCAACATCACTTGCATTACACATGAGCTCAAAAGGTAATTTACATCCTTGTTTGCATCCTTTTCCAATAATTTGCACAAAGGATTCACTACCTTAGAAAAGTCCTTGATGAACCTTCGGTAGAACACCGCATGCCCAAGAAAACTCCTAACCCCCTTGACTGAAGTAGGAGGAGGAAGCTTTGAAATCACTTCAATCTTTGCCTTGTCCACCTCTATACCGTTCTTTGAGATCTTATGGCCGAGGACAATGCCCTCCTCGACCATAAAGTGGCATTTTTCCCAGTTAAGCACGAGATTTGTCTCTTCACACCGGGCTAGCACCTTGTCATGATTCTTCAAACACTCATCAAAGGAGTCACCCACAACACTAAAATCATCCATGAATACTTCCAACAAATCCTCCACCATGTCCGTAAAGATAGCCATTATACACCGCTGGAAGGTAGTCGGTGCATTACACAAATCAAATGGCATCCGTGAAAATGCAAAGGTCCCGTAAGGGCATGTGAAGGTGCTTTTCTCTTGGTCCTCCGGAGCAATCTAAATTTGGTTGTAACCTGAGTACCCATCCAGAAAGTAATAGAAGGCACGCCCAGCAAGTCTATCCAGCATTTGGTCAACAAAGGGCAATGGAAAATGATCTTTGCGGGTCACTTTATTCAGCTTTCGGTAGTCCATGCACACCCTCCATCCGGTGATAGTCCTGGTGGGAATCAACTCAATTTCCTCATTGGTGACCACAGTCATACCAACCTTCTTTGGCACACATTGCACCGGTGAAGTCCAAGAACTATCCGAGATGAGGTACACAACCCCTGCATCTAGCCACTTGATCACCTCCTTTTTGACAACCTCTTGCATAGCCTCGTTCAACCTCCTTTGATGTTCCACAGAGGGTTTGACATCATCTTCAAGTATAATCTTGTGCATGCAAAAGGCGGGGCTTATTCCCCGAATATCATCTAGAGTCCATCCAATTGCCTTTTTCCTTCTTTGAAGCACCTCTAGTGTGGCATCTACCTGCACGTTAGTATGACATGAAGAAAGAATAACAGGTAAAGCTGAACTAGGGCCCAAGAATTCATACCTGAGGTGTGAAGGCAAAGGCTTCAACTCCAATACGGAAGGTTCCTGAATTGAGGGCTTGGTTGGCGGAGTCTTTCTATTATCAAGATCCGAAGAAAGCTTACGGGGCTCATAAGAGTAAGAACCCATTCCGTGCAAAGCATTGACACACTCCACCCTACCTTCATCCTCATTCTCATCATGGTTCAACAATACCACTTCTAAGGGATCCTCCACATTGATCATGGCACTCGTGTCATCAACTATCACCTCCGTTACAAGATCCACAAAAGAGCAAACTTTAGTACTATTCGGTTGCCTCATTGATTTGCACACATGAAAGATACCTTTTTCGTCACCCACCCGGAAGGTGAGCTCCCCTGCTTCCACATCAACCCATGCCTTCCCAGTTGCTAGGAAAGGCCTTCCCAATATTATAGGCACCTCATAGTCGACTTCATAATCGAGAATCACAAAATCAGCATGCAAAATAAACTTGTCCACCCGGACTAGAACATCATCAATAATACCAAGCGGCCTCTTCATTGTTCTATCGGCCATTTGCTTTCTCATTGAAGTAGCTCTTGGTTGCCCAATACCCAAAGTTTTGAACACGGAGTAAGGCATCAAATTTATGCTTGCTCCCAAATCACACAAGGCCTTTGCAAAATCCGCACTCCCAATGGTACATGGAATGGTGAAAGCGCCGGGATCTTAAAGCTTTGGAGCCATCAAATACACAATTGCACTCACTTGATGAGTCATTTTGATGGTCTCAGAATCCATAGATCACTTATTAGTCACCAAGTCTTTCATAAACTTGGCGTAACCCGGCATTTGCTCAAGAGCTTCTACCAAAGGAACATTGATCGACAAGCTTTTCATCGTCTCAATAAACTTCTTGAATTGGTTTTCATTCTTTTGCTTCGCAAGTGTTTGAGGGTAAGGTGGAGGAGACCTTGGCAATGGAGCCTTAGCCTTTGGCACTACAATTTCCGGCATGTCTATCACGTCTTCCCTAGATGGGTTCACATCATTTTGAGTCTCCACCTCATTATCATGAATATCAATTCTCACTTCGTCATTCAATTTCTCTTCACTCACTTGCTCATCAACTATTGGAACATCATCATCTTGCACTTCAACCTCATCACTCACAACTTCCTTTTGCTTGGAGTTATTCACTTCACCACCTCTACCGCTTCTTGTGATCACCGCTATTGCATGCCCGGTATTGTTCCCACCCTTCGGGTTTACTACCGTATTACTAGGTAGAGCCCCCTTAGGGCGAGTGTTTAAAGATTGCGAAATCTGGCCAAGTTGAACCTCCAAGTTTCGGATTGAAGTATTATGGGATGCCAACTGGGCATCAGAGTCGGCGTTCTATTTCATCATTTGCTCAAACATCATCTCGATCCTTCCCATCTCATTGTTTAATGAGCTAGGACCTTGGGACGGAAATGGAGGCGGGTTGTTTGGTTGTTGATACATCGGAGGCCTTTGAAAGCCTTGCCCCCGATTACCTTGATTGCCATTTTTCCAACCCCCTTGGTTGTTGTTTCCTCCGCAATTGCTATTGTTGCCACTCCAGTTGCCCTGGTTGTTCTGGTTGCCCCAATTCTGATTGTTATTCCCCTAGGTTCTATTTCCTTGTTGGTTTTTATTCCCCCAATTTCCTTGGGATCTCCACTGTTGTTGTTGGTTAGGAGCATTGCCCCTTTGTCCCCGGTAGTTGTTCACATACTGAACTTCTTCACTTTGTTCATCATACCCATCATCTTGGTTGACCTCTTTGTCGCCTCTTGTTGACCAACATGTTTACACCTTCCATAGCATTTACTTGTCTTGGCGCTTGAACTTGCTGCAATTGAGCTTTTGCCAACTGGTTCATTGTTTTAGTTAACTTTGCTATTGCCTGGCCATGGTCGTGGAGCTCTTTGTGCAGGTGAATGACAGTGGGATCACCCTGTGGCACATTAGCTCGACTTTGCCAAGCTGAGGGAGTATCTGCCATCTCATCCAATATCTCACATGCCTCAGCATAAGGTGTGTTCATAAAATTTCCCCCTGCTAGCTGGTTCACTACACACTGATTGGTCGTGTTAATGCCACGGTAGAATGTTTGCTGGATCATTGCTTCGGTCATGTCATTGTTCGAACATTCTTTCACCATAGTCCGATACCTCTCCCAGATCTCATGAAGTGCTTCATTAGGTTCCTGTTTAAAGGCCAGGATCTCATCTCTCAATGTCGCCATATGCCCCGGCGAGAGAAACTTAGCTATAAACTTGTCGGCCAACTCATCCCACGTAGTGATGGAATGGTTGGGAAGTCTTTCGAGCCAGTCCAAAGCTTTCCCTCTAAGTGAAAAAGGGAACAATCTCAATCTTAATGCATCCTCCGACACATTTGTCTGTTTGCTTCTCCAACAGGTATCCACAATGCCCTTTAGATGTTTATACGTATTCTGATGGGGAGCGCCTGTGAAGTACCCTCGTTGCTCCAATAAAGTTAACATCACATTTGTAATCTGGAAATTGCCTGCCCGGATCCGGGGTGGGACAATTGCACTTGCGTAACCCTCATTCGGAAGCACCCGAGGAATAACTCGTGGAGGAGGCGGGGGAGGGTCTGGAATGTTATCATTGACCTTGAGGTACTACAAGCACCTCATCTTCAGCATTATCATCTACCTCCTCCCCCGGCAGAACATTTCCGAGAGGATCATTGTTTGCCATTTTGTACCTGAATCAATTGACTCACACAAGTTAGTAAAACAGAAGGAAAGAAAAGCAAGACACAAAACTAGTCAGATAGATAGCCAAAACCGTTTAGCTCCCTGGCAATGGTACCAAAAAGTGATCGGGTCCAACCCTACACCACAATATAATGGCGAGGAGTGGTCGATGCATCTTTTATCCGATTGGTCGGGATCGATTTCCACAGAGAACTAATATTGGTTTTGAATCGGGTTTCCATCTAATCTAGCTATGTGTGTTGTTCTTAGTTGCACTTCTAAACATGTTTGGGCTTGTTACTATTCTACTTTTAATGCTAAGGAACGATGAAAATAATCTAAGTACAATATTTTTGTAAGGGTATTCTCAATTGGTAAAAAGGCACTAAGGAAGTGACTTACACCTAGGTGAGTATCTAACGGGGTCTAAAACTTAGGGCAAACTTGTTATAATTGGGATCATGATATAACCATTGCACATAATTACTCACTCTATACCTCTCGGTAGTTTGAGTGACTTTGACCGAATTAGCTTTCTCAAGCCCAATTGGGTGTTCAAACAATGCAAGCAAAATTGGCTCAAGTCGGGTATTACTATCTCTAGGTTTAACCCTTTAATTGGGACTATCAATCTCTTGAATGCACCCCAATTCCTTGTTAGCCTGAATTTCCTAGACTTAGTCTCTCTTTCTCAAGAAGAGCCTATGTCAAAAAGGCACAAATCAGTGTTTGCAACCACCAATTCAACAATTAAAGCTTGAATCAGGCTAAATATCATTAACTCATAAACATTTAACCCCTAAAATTGAAAACCCATTAAATACCCACACTAGGGTTGGGTCACTACCCTAGCTAATGGGTTTAGCTACTCATAATCAAGGAAGAAATCAAAGATTGAGATGAAATAGAAGCCATAAGAAGTAATTACAAGAGTAAAATATAAGATTAATAGTTAACAATGCTCTAAAATTACTCTAAAAAGCAAAAAGCTGTTGTTCTCGTGTTCCTCCAAACAACTGATACCCTAAAAATCTGAAAAAGAACTATTTATACACAACTAAATTTTCTGAACAAAGTTTCCCCTACGAAGATTCCGCTGACAGCGAAAAACTGGTCGCCTCAGCGCTTGGACTTCCGCGGCCGCGCAAAAGCAAGCGCGGACCGCAGTTCTTCTCTTCTGAGCTTGGTCTGGACTTGATTCCGCTGGGAGTGGAAAAGCAACCGCCTCAGCGCTATCTTCAACCGCGGCCGCAAAATATGTTCGCGGATCGCCCTTTTCAATTGAGTTCCAATCTCTAGTTCTCTGATTCTCAATTCCGCTGAGGGCGAAATTTGGATCGCGGCCGCGTCAGGTAATTCCGTTGTGCACAATTTCACCGCGGGCAGCGGTGTCTGTTGAGCCAAAATTGTTGTCTCTGAACCTCAAGTCCGCTGAGAGCGTAATTAAGAACGCCTCAGTGGTGAACCTTCTGCGGCTGCACTATTTCTTCGCTGTCAGCGCTTTTGGCTCAGCTTTGAACTTGTGCAGGTTTCACTCCTTTATGAGCTGGTTATGACTTTCTTGCCACTTTTTGACCAAACACTGCAAACAAGCACAATAAGTTAGCTTTCAGGAATACTTGTACACATTTTTAATCAAAAACCTAAGCAAAAAGGAGCATAAAATAGGTTAGAATCCCTAGTTATCACACACGATACGCAATAAGAGAATCTCCCACAGTAGTAGACACATAAACAGGGGAACCCAAAGGCTCCCGAGATACGCCCAATACGGGGAAAAATAAGATGACACATAGTAATATGTAGAGCCTGGATCAAATAATACCAACGCATCTCTATGACAAACCGGAACAATACGTGTAATGACAAAATTGGAAGCAATGGCCTCCGTACGAGTAGGAAGGGCATAATATCTGGCCTGGCCTCCCCTCTAGGGTGACCTCTACCTCCCCGATCTCCACCCCGAGCTGGCTAAGCAGATGGAGTGGCAGCTGGTGCTGTAATCATAGCCTGAGAACCCTGTGGAGCACGCTGTGGCTGAGAAGTCTATTAAGGTGCACCCCTCCTAAGTCTGGGGCAATCCCTCACCATATGGCGAGTGTCGCCACACCCAAAACAAGCTCTGGTAGGACGTGGAGGCTGTGATTTGCTCGGGCCAGGTCTGCTGGACTAACCGCTGATAGCACCCCGTGCAGGAGGCACACTAGATACTGGAGGTGCATAATAAGGCTCCTGAGGTCTAGGAGGAGCTGGAGTACCACTGGCGGCTGGAAGAGCTGAATGAACGGGGCGACTCACATAACCCCTTCCATGACGAACTGCAGCTGAGGCACGGCCACCAGAATAATGGCCTGACTCTCGAGACCTCTTGGCCTCTCTCTCCTCCCTATCCCGAGCAAGCATGCCCTCCACTCTCCTAGCAATACTCACCACCTGCTGGTACAAGATATCCATCTCTAGCTCCCGAGCCATGCTAGTCCTGATGTTGGGAATGAGTCCCTCAATAAACCAGCAAACCCTCTCTCGAACTGTAGAAACCAAGGCCGGTGCATGTCTAGCCAAGTCACTGAAACGGACTGCATACTCTGAAACAGTCATAGTACGTAGCATAACTGCTTAAACTCCGCGCACCATGAGTCCCTCAGGCTCTGATGGACATATTCTCTCAAAATTATGTCCAAGAACTGAGTCCATATAAGGGAAGCTGCCTCAGCAGGACTGTCCAACTCATAAGTATGCCACCACTAATAGGCTGCTCCTCGAAGCTGGAAAGCAGTGAAAGAAACCCCACTCGACTCTGCTATGCCCATAGTGCGGAGGATACGGTGGCACTCCTCCAAACATCCCTGAGCATCGTTTGTCGCTAGGCCACTGAAAGTAGGAGGGTGGTACTTCTTGTACCTCTCGATCCTATGCTGCTCCTCCTCAGAAACTGCTGCCCTACCTTCGGGCTGAACTGGTGCTACAGGTGGCTCCGGTATAACCTCTGGAATCTGATCAACCTGAACTCGCTGCTATAGGGTGTGAGCGGTGGGAGTCTGTGCTCCTCCCCCGGAGTGATATGTGGCAGGAGCAAGAGGAATTAACCTTGCCTGAGCTAGAGTACTGAACATGCTCATGAACTGTGCAAGGGTCTCCTGAAGAGTTGGTGCAGTAGTAGTAGGCATCTCAGGTGCCTGCAGACTGGTGCTACTGGTGGCTCCTCTGTGGCAGCTCGTGCGGGTGCTCTGGCTGCACCACGTGGGCGCCCTCAGCCTCTACCCCGGCCCCGGCCCCGGCCTCTGGCAGCTCTAGCAGGAGGCGCGGTGCCTGGTCATCTCTAGTTGTACGTGTCCTTACCATCTGTGAGAGGATAGAAGACAAAAATTTAGAATTTCATAATCAACAAATTTTTGCACGACAAGGAAATCAAAGAAGTGTAACTTTCCTAACAGTTCCATAGCCTCCCAAAGATAAGTATAGACGTCTTCGTACCGATCTGTGAGACTCCAAACAACCGGCTTGTGACTCATGACACCTATGAACCTAAAGCTCTAATACCAACTTGTCATGACCCAATTTCCCCCTCCGTAAATTTATCGTGACAGCACCTAGTCTCTACGACTAGATAAGCCTAACACTTTGCGGAAATGAAATAAAAGCATGAACATAACTACTAACAGTATTAGATATCTAAGCAACTGATGCCACTCAGCACATACAATTTTTACCTCTGAAATGTACCAAACAATTCCCAATACCCGGAATATCGCAAGTCACAAGCTACTAAGAAGTCTTAAATGTTCTATACATCATTTCAACAGAAAGAGGGAAAAATGAACATAGGGGGATAGAGGGAGACTCCAAGGATTTGCCGGCGCGAGCAAATGTACCATGAAGTCTCCAATAAGCAGCATCGACTGCAACTAGTGATGGAGAAAACTCCTTAATTTAATGATGAAATCAACCATAGATTAGCGAAATATAACCATAAAGGAGTTAGGAATCGTTATCCTAAAGTTCTCTCTGAAAAATCCTTGAATTATCACCTTAATCTGAGCTCTCAAGTCCCAAAATTCAAAATGGGATAAAACCCTCGAACTTGCCCTTTTCTGCCTAGCGATTTTGCATCTGCCGGCCAATAATTGCACCTGCGATGCTGCACCTACGGAAGTTCCCTCGCAGATGTGGACATGACATAAGGCCCAGAACAGTGCTTCTGCGGACTGGGACACGTACGTGCGGGCCCGCTCCTGCGGATGGCCTTCCGTATCTGTGCCCCTGCCTAGGCCGCCCATTCTCGCTCTGCGATGCTTCCTCCGCATCTGCGGATGCGCAGATGCGGCTCCCTTCTCGCACCTGCGCTCATAGACCAACTTGACCAAAATTGCACCTACGCTCTACCTCCCGCACGTGCATGTCCGCACCTGTGGTCTCCCCTCCGCAGGTGCGAAACACCAGAAACCAGCAAATCTTAGCAATTGCCTAAGTCCAAATTTCAATCCGTCAAGCATCTGAAACCGCCTGAGGCCCCTGGGACCTCAACCAAACATACCAACAAGTCCTAATACACTATATGAACTTACTCAAGCCTTCAAATCAGAGCAAACAACGCGAAAAACACGAATCACCCTCCAATTCAAACATAATGAACCTGAAACTTCAAATTTCTACAACCGATGCTGAAACCTATCAAACCATGTCTGATTGACCTCAAAATTTGCACAAAAGTCATACTCCACATTACGGACCTACTCCAACTTTCGGAATTGGAATTCGACCCCGATATCAAAAAGTCCACTACCGCTCAAAATCTCCAAAAATTCGACTCTCGCCAGTTCAAGCCTAAATCAGCTACAGACCTCCGAAACACAATCCGGACACGCCTCTAGTCCAAAATCACCCAATGGAGCTAACAGAACCAACATAATTCCATTCTGAAGTCGTCTTCATACAGTTTCGACTACGGTCAAAATCCTAAGACTTAAGCTTCCGTTTTAGGGATTAAGTGTCCCAAAAAACTATGAAACCAAAAACAAAACCTCTCGGCAAGTCACATAAATAGAAAATGATACGGGGGAAGCAGTTAATAGGATATCGGGCTATTACTCTCAAAACGACCGGCCAGGTCGTTACAAATAGAGTCCGAGAAGGATATTGTCGACCTAAACTTTACTCTTGCCTTGAGAAGGTCGAGAGGCTGTTTCCGATAGACCCTCGACTCAAGGAAAGATGGAAAAAATGAAGAAGCAGCAGCAACAGATAATAATAACAGTAATTATTAGTATGAATAATATAGCAAGAAAATTAAAACGAAAGAAATAGCAGGTAGTAATAAAAATCAAAAATAATAAAGTATAAGACTAACTCTAATATTATTAGTATGGATAGCTACTGCTTCATATGCTACATAAATATTGTTTTCTTTTCCTATCACAAGAAGAGTTTCAAGCTTCAACCTGCAAGAAAATAAGGATTTGCAAAGAATCGATCACAATAAGATTATATGAAAATAGGAAAGATTTTGCTCTCTCTTCTATTTTATATTACATCAATTGTTTGCTTTTTTTGTCTGCTTAAAACAAGAATGACTCATTTTTGTATTTGAAAATAATTTAATTTTAAACTTTCCAATATATCTCTAATAATGTAATTTTATAGCCACATAAATATTATTTCATGTTTAACACTACGAGCTCTAAAAGTTTATATCAAATGCTAAAGCTACGTCAGCACTTACAAAACTCAAACCTCGCGTAATAGTACTCGCTCTGTTTCAATTTGTCTTTGTTGGGTTAAAACGATCAAAATATACTCTTCACATGGTGTGATTGTAGGAATTTAATTTATTGGATTTAGATTTAACAAATATTTTGGACTATATCTTAAATATATATAATAGTACAAATAAATATATGAGCCAATATAATTAGATTAATTATATTAGTTCAATATACATGAGTTAAATAAATAAGCCGAAATTCATCAGGCTAGTCCATTTACTTGGACTATAAATGATGAGCCTATTTCATTAAGCCCAAGATATCATCATCTTAGAGGCCTAGTTTAGTTCTACGTGTCAAACGACATGATACACCAAGTCAAAGGGAGAGCCAGTAGGGTCACGCCATGTATCAAAATGACAATGCATGCCAAATTAAATTAAAAGGCCAATAAAACCGCGCACATGTGCAAATGACATGTTCTGGCCAATCAAATGCGGATGTATCACTCTTCTGATTGGTTAAAAGAGTTTGTTCTCATCATAACTCTTCTCTTCCACAACTCTAAATATGAGTCTTCATAACTTAGAAAAAATACCAGAGTTAAAAAAGAAGCAAGAGAGAGCTCGTGGATCAAATGTCGTAAATTTCTCTACAAGCTTACAGTTCAAGCAATCAAGTCCAAGTTCAAGAAGTCAAGTTCAAGATCAAGAACGAAATCAAATACAAGGCGTTCAGGATCAAGGGTACTTGTTCATGACAAAATCACTGTTCGTGGCGACTATCAAGGCATTCGTGACAGATAAATCAAGTCAAATTTAAATTCAAGTTCAAGCTCAAAGTCCCTTGAGTTTATTTACTACTAGAAAGTAGAATTAGAGAAATCATAGATATTGTAACACTCATATTATATGAAATAAAATACTATGATTGTTGCAATATTTTTTCTGTATCGATTATTTTCTTGACGCAAATTTATTGTCTATGAATTCTGGTATGCCCGGTGGGATAATCTCTGCATCTCATCTCGACTTTTCAATCATCAAAGCTCAAGAACATCGAAATAGCTTCACAGAAAATCAACTCTAGATTAACTTCAATTAAGGCTGCTAATTCCAAGTTCTATGCTAATATAGAAAGCATCCTCGATGTTACCTTTGGAAGCTTTGGGCTAGTTACACGGAGCAAAGAAAGCTCTTTAGGACAATAAGAACTCCAAATGTCATCCGCAACAACCCCTATCTTTGGTCCTTCACCCTCAAAAGGAGCAAGATCATCTGCAAACACAACCCAAAAAGGGAACGACATCACCGAAAGGATCGAAAAGTTTCTTGCCTAATTTAGTTGATCTAAGTCCAAGAAACCTTTCATGCAAGCTGATAAGTGGGGATTTAAACCTATTTATTCGCTCTCTTTTACTTGCGTTTTGGGCCTAAAATGCGTGAAGGTATTCCCGAAAACTAATGCAATATGCTTGCTTGCAAGAATTGATCAAAATGAGCCAAAGGAGGCATAATCAACTCATAAAGGAGTCAAATCTGGAACAAAAACCAAGACTGGGCTAGGAGACTTGAAACACGGACCGCACAAATATTGTGCGGCAGCGGAAGCCACAACGCGGCCACAGTCACAAATACGCGGTCCACGAAGTGAAGAATCAGAGAGTGCATTTTGAGGCCAAATGTTGAGCGAGGTCCGCGCCAGAAATGTGCGCCCGCGAAAGTCTCACCACGGCCGCGGTTGGAATTATGCGGACCACGGTAGATGAGATTCAGAGAGTTCACATTTCAAGCAAAAATAATGAGTGCGGTCCGCAGTGGAATTACGCGGCCACGAGAATCCACTACGCGGCCGTGATGAAAATTATGCAGCCCACGAAACAAACCTCAGCCCAGATCCAGTTGTTGAAAACGCGGACCGTGGTCAGTATTACGCGTCCGCGAAAGCAAGAGTGCGGCGGCAGTAAGAATTACGAGGCCGCGAAAACCTCCGTTGGGGTATCTTTGTCCGGGAATTTTAGCTTAGTATAATTAGATCTTTGTCACATTTTTAGATGAAGTTTTGTTTTTGCTGAGCACGTGAGACGGTTGTTAATACCATTTTGGGCAATTTTGTACTAGAATTAGCTTTCAACTTTAGATTTTTATCTTTTAATCTAGTATTATGAATTTTATCTTTATTTTATCTTTGATTTCTACTATTTTCATGAGTAGCTAAACCCATATCTAGGGTTGTGACCCAACCCTAGTGTGGGTATTTGATAGGTCTTGAATTTTAGGTCTTGAATGTGTATGGGTTAGTAGTATTTAGCCTAGTTCTTGCTAGAACTATGGAATTAGTAGTTGCAAACACTGATCATGCCTTTATGACTTAATCTCTACTAGAGAAAGAGGGATTAAGTCTAGGAAAACTAGGAGAACAAGGAATTCGGGTGAACTCAAGCAATTGATAGCCCCAATTAAAGGGTTAAACCTAGAGATAGTAATAACCGACTTGAGCTAATATCACTTGTATTGCATGAATACCCATTTGGACTTGAGAAAGCCAAATTGGGGAAAATCACTCAAACTACCGAGAGGTATATAGTGAGTACCCAGGTGTTATAGTTATATTACGACCCCAATTAATCACATGATTGCCTTAGATTCTTGCTTCCTATTAGATATCCACCTAGGTGGAAGTCACTACCCTAGTCCCTTTAAACCCTTGAAAATCAACATCAAAAACATTGTACTTAGTTTTAACTATTGCATGTTGTAGAATAGAAGTAGAAGTAGAAAACAAACCAAACATGTGTGGAAGAGTAATTAAGAGAAAAACCCAGATCTAGACTCGGATATAAATCTAACACCAAACAAATTAACTCCCTGTGGATTCGATCCCGACCTTGTTGGGTAAAACTGCATCGACCATCCTCGCTACTCAATAGTAGCGTAGGCTTGGACCCGATCAATTTTTGGCGCCGTTACCGGGGAGTTAGACAGTTTTAGCTATATATCTGAGTATTTTTATGTTTGCTTTTCTTTCCTTCCATTTTTCTAATTTGTGTGTGAATTGCTTTTAGGAACAAAATGGCTCTTAACAATGAAGCCTTGGGGAATTTGCCATTGGGGGAGGAGGTAGATGATGATCATGTGGATGAGATTCCCCTCGAACCTCAAGCACAAAGGAGAGGCTGACCGCCACATGATAATATTCCAAACCCTCCCCCAATTCCTCCAAGGGCAGCACACCGGGTGTTTCCCAACGAACGCTATGCAAGTGCAATAGTCCCGCCCCGGATTAGGGCGGGCAACTTTCAAATAACCAATGTCATGCTTACATTCTTGGAACAGAGGGGTTTCTTCACCGGAGCTCCACACCAAAATGCCTACTAGCATCTCAAAGGTTTTGTTGATACGTGTTGGGGGAGCAAGCAAACTAATGTCTCGGAGGACGCATTGAGGTTACGGTTTTTCCCATTTTCTCTAAGGGGGAAGGCATTGGATTGGCTAGAAAGGTTACTCAACCATTCCATCACCACTTGGGATGAGTTGGCCGAGAAGTTCATCGCAAAGTTCTTTTCTCCGGGACATATGGCGACAATAAGAGATAAGATCCTTGCTTTTAAAGAAGATCCAAATGAACCGCTTCATGAGATTTGGGAAAAGGTATCGGACGATGGTTAAAGAATGTCCGAATAATGATATGACCGAAGCCATGATCCAACAAAAATTCTACCGTGGCATCAACACTACAGACCAATGTGTAGTTAACCAACTCGCCAGGGGAAACTTCATGAATACGCCATACGCTGAAGCGTGTGAAATACTTGATGAAATGGCGGATACTTCTTCGGCGTGGCAAAGTCGAGCTAATGTGCCGCAAGGTGATCCTAATGTTATTCACCTACACAAGGAGCTCCATGATCATGGCCAAGCAATAGCTGAGTTGACTACTACCATGAACCAATTGGCCAAAGCTCAGTTGCAACAAGTTCAAGGGCCAAAACAAGTGAATGCCATGGAAGGGGTGAATATGATGGTCAACAAGAGAAGGCAACGAGGTCAACAAGTTCAAGGAAATCCGGATCAATTTGAGCAAAGTGGTAGTGGTTACAATCAAGATGATGTATATAATGATCAAAGTGAAGAGGTTAAATATGTGAACAATTACCAAGGTCAACTGGGCAATGCTCCGAATCAACAACAGTGGAGATCACAAGGAAACTGGCAAAATCAAAGTCAACAAGGAAATTGGAATAGTGGAAACAACAACAACAACCAAAATAATTGGGGGAACAACAATCCCAATTGGGGTAACCAAGGAAACCAAGGCTATTGGGCTGGTAACAATAATAGTAATTGGGGAGGCAATAACAATCAAAGGGGTTGGAACAACAACAGTCAAGGGAATCCGGGGTCGGGCTTTCAAAGGCCCCCGATGTATCAACAACCAAACAACCCGCCTCCATTTCCGTCACAAGGTCCTAGCTCGTCCAACAATGAGATGGGACGAATTGAATCCATGTTTGAGCAAATGAAGAAGAAAAATGCTGACTTCGATGCCCAATTGGCATCCCACAATACTTCTATCCGAAAATTGGAAGTTCAACTTGGCCAAATTTCTCAAGCTTTGAATACTCGCCCTAAGAGCGCACTACCAAGTGACACGGTGGTGAACCCGAAGGTGGGAATAATACGGGCCATGCTATGGTGGTGATTACAAGAAGTGGTAGAGGTGGAATTGCTAGTACCTCTAATCCAAGAAAGGTTGTGAGTGATGTTGTGTTGGTACAAGATAATGATGAGCCAAGCAATGATGTGCAAGTGAGTGATGAGACTTTGAATGATGAAGTGAGGATAGACATTGATGACAACGTGGAGGAGACACAAAATGATGTGAACCCGTCTAGGGAACACGTGATAGACATACTAGAAACGGTAGTGCCCAAAGCCAAGGCCCCTTTGCCAAGGCCTCCTCCACCATATCCTCAAAGGCTTGCAAAACAAAACAATGAGAACTAGTTCAAGAAATTTATTGATATGATGAAAAGTTTGTCCATAAATGTGCCTTTGGTGGAAGTTCTACAACAAATGTCGGGATATGCCAAGTTCATGAAGGACTTGGTAACATAGAAGAGATCAATGAACTGTGAAACAATCAAAATGACACATCAAGTGAGTGATATTGTGCACTCCATGGCTCCAATGTTAGAAGACCCTGGTGCCTTTACAATCCCATGCACTATTGGTAGTGCCGATTTCGCTAATGCTTTGTGTGACTTGGGGGCAAACATTAACTTGATGCCATATTCTGTGTTCAAGATATTGGGGATTGGGAGGCCAAGGCTCATATCCATGAGGTTGCAAATGGTGGACAGAACAATGAAGAGGCCATTGGGGATAATTGATGATGTGCCAGTTCGGTTCGACAAGTTCATACTTCCCACGGATTTTGTGATACTTGACAGTGAGGTTGACTATGAGGTGCCGATCATATTGGGGAGACCTTTCCTAGCTACAGGGAAGGCCTTAGTTTATGTGGAAGCAGGGGAACTCACCTTCCGGATGGGCGATGAAAAGGTTGTGTTCCATGTTTGCAAGTCAATGAGGCAGCCTAATAGCAACGAAGTATGTTTGTTTGTGGATCTTGTGACTGAGGTGATTGTTAAAGACACAAATGCTGTGATTAATGTGGAAGACCCTTTGGAAGCTGTGTTGTTGAATCATGATGTGAATGAGGATGAAGGCTTGGTAGAATATGTCAATGCTTTGCAAGGAATGGGTTTATATACATATGAGCCCCGGAAACTTTCCTTGGATCTTGAGAATCGGAAAACTCCACCAATAAAGCCCTCAACCGATGAGCCTCCCATATTGGAGTTGAAGCCTTTGCCTTCACACCTCAGGTATGAGTTCTTAGGCCCTTGTTCCACTTTACCTCTTATTCTTTCCTCGTGCTTAACTAACGTGTAGGAATATTCCACCCTTGCGGTGCTCCAAAGGAGGAAGAAGGCAATAGGTTGGACATTGGAAGATATTCGGGGCATAAGCCCCGCCTTTTGCATGCACAATATCATATTGGAGAAGGATGCCAAACCTTCCGTGGAACATCAAAGAAAGTTGAATGAGGCCATGCAAGAGGTTTTCAAGAAAGAGTTCATCAAGTGGTTGGATGCTGGGGTTGTCTACCCCATTTATGATAGTTCATGGACTTCACCGGTACAATGTGTCCTAAAGAAGGGGGCATGACTGTGACTACAAATGACAACAATGAGTTGATCCCAACAAGAACTGTCACCGGTTGGAGGGCATGCATGGATTATAGAAAGCTCAACAAAGTGACTCGGAAAGACCATTTTACGCTTCCATTTCTTAATCAAGTGTTGGATAGGCTAGCCGGACGTGCTTATTATTGCTTCTTGGATGGGTATTCCCGGTATAACCAGATTCTTATTGCACCTGAAGACCAAGAGAAGACCACCTTCACTTGACCATATGGCACATTTGCATTCTTAATGATGCCGTTTGGTCTATGTAATGCACCAGCTACTTTTCAGCGGTGTATGATGGCAATATTCACGAATATGGTGGAGGACTTCCTCGACGTATTCATGGATGATTTCTCTGTTGTGGGGGATTCTTTTGATGAGTGTTTGGGCAATCCTGATAAAGTCTTGTCACGTGTGAAGAGACTAACTTGGTGCTTAATTGGGAGAAGTGTCACTTTATGGTTGATAGGGCATTGTCCTCGGCCATAAGATCTCCAAGAATGGTATTGAAGTGGATAAAACTAAAAATTGAAGTGATATCAAAACTCCCTCCTCCTACTTCCGTCAAAGGAGTGAGGACCTTTTTAGGGCATGCGGGGTTTTACCATCGGTTCGTCAAGGATTTCTCAAAGGTGGTGAACCCCTTGTGCAAGTTGTTGGAAAAAGATAAACAATTTGTGTTCAATGATAATTGCATGAAAGCTTTTGAGCTAATCAAGTATAGGTTGACCAACACTCCCATCATTGCCGCACCAAATTGGAGCTACCATTTGAGCTCATGTGTGATGCTAGCGATGTGGCGGTAGGAGCTGTATTGGGGCAACGAATCAACAAGATATTCCATCCGGTCTACTATGCTAGTAAGACCATGAATGACGCCCAAGTCAACTATACGATGACCGAGAAAGAACTCTTATCCATTGTCTTTGCTATGGAAAAGTTCTGCCCGTATCTCATGGGTACCAAAGTAATTGTTCACACCGATCACGCGGTGCTTGGATATTTGATGAGTAAGAAGGACTAAAAGGCTAGATTGATGAGGTGGTACTTCTTCTACAAGAGTTTTGATCTTGAAATCATAGACCGAAAAGGGAGTGAGATTCAAGTGGCGGACCACTTGTCCCATTCGGAAGAGGAGGGGAGGCCACATGATGGCCTTGAAATTAATGATTCGTTTTCAGATGAAAAACTCCTTTCCATGTCTTTGACCGGGATGCCTTGGTTTGTCGATGTGGCTAACTATCTTGTGAGCGGAATTGTCCCGAATGAGTTCTCTTCAAACCAAAGTAAGAAGCTCAAACGGGACTGCTGGATTATTATTGGGACGAGCCATATCTTTTCATAATTTGCACAGATGTGTTATCCGAAGATGTGTTCCAGAAGAAGAGCAATTGGGTATTCTTGAAGCTTGTCATTCTTCGCCCTATGGTGGTCACCATGGTGGGGAGAGAACTGCTACAAAGATCATAAGATGTGGTTTCTATTGGCCTACCTTGTACAAAGATGCTAGCGAACTTGTTAAGCAGTGTGATGATTGCCAAAGAGCCGGTGGGATTTCCAAGAAGAATGAGATGCCTCTCACTACCATCTTTGAGATTGATATTTTTGATGTATGGGGCATCGACTTTATGGGTCCATTTGTGAGTTCATGCGGGAACACATATATTCTTGTTGTTGTGGATTACGTTTCCAAATGGGTTGAAGCGGTGGCTTTGCCCAACAATGAAGCACGGAGTGTGGTGGCTTTCTTGAAGAAAAACATATTCACAAGGTTCAGTACGCCAAGGGCCATTATCAGTGATGGGGGTTCTAATTTTTGTAACAAAGCCTTTGACACTTTACTCTCCAAGTATGGTGTCACTCACAAGGTGTCAACTCCCTATCATCCCCAGGAAAGTGGACAGGTTGAGGTCTCCAACAGAGAGATCAAGAGTATTCTATCCAAGACTGTCAATGCAAATCGGACTGATTGGTCAAGGAAACTTGACGATGCTTTATGGGCCTATAGAACAGCTTACAAGACTCGAATTGGTATGTCTCCGTATAGGTTGGTACTTGGGAAAGCATGTCACCTCCCGGTGGAATTAGAGCATAAGGCCATGTGGGCGTTGAAGAAGTTGAACCTAGAGTGGGATGTAGCTGCCAATCTTCGGGTGGAGCAATTGAATGAACTTGATGAGTTCCAGTTCCATGCTTACTCCAGTTCGTCCTTGTATAAGGACAAGATGAATACCTACATGATAAGTATATCCGGAACAAAGAATTCAAAGAAGGTGACCTTGTTCTCTTTTTCAACTCTCGGTTACGGATGTTTTCGGGAAAGCTGAAGTCAAAATGGAGCGGTCTCTTTGAAGTGGTGCATGTGACTCCTTTTGGTGCTCTGGATTTGAAAAACAAGAATGGTGAGATCATTAGAGTCAATGGGCACCGAGTGAAGCACTACCTTGGTACAGTTGATGATGGACATGTTGTGGCATTGATCCATTTCAAGTGAATAATGGTAACATGCGTCGTGCCGCGACGTTAAATCAGGCGTTTCTTGGGAGACAACCCATGTGTTTTTCTTTCTTTTGATTTTCTTCTTAGATTAGGCATTTTTTTGGACTAACTGGTTGTGAAGTGTGTGTAGGAATTCGTTGTGTAGTGCAGGAAATTGACAAGGGAGAAAACAGGCTAAGTGACAAAAGTTCGCGGACCGCGCCCAAAATTCCGCGGACCGCGTGAGCACTTTTCGGCTGCATAACTTTGACGCGAACCGTGCAGCTGGTTTATGAAAAATGCCAACTCTCTGAAGTTGGCGTGTCAAAGTCCCTTCATTTTCCGCGGCCGCGTTCACATTTTCGCGGACCGCGTAACTTTGGCGCCCACGGTCAATATTTTGCGGACCACGGTATTATATTTGAAGCATCTCTACAAAAAGGTAACGAGTGCGGACTGCGATAAAATTTTGCGGCCGCACTTAGGTGAGTCAGCGGGTCCCCTAGGTATGAGTATAAGTAGAGGATCTTGAAATAATTTACACTTTACGAACCATAACTGTTCAAACATACCTAAAGCATAGTGCACTCATTCTTGCTCTCATTCTCATCTCACCCACATCAAATGTAGATTTCCCACATTATACAATTTGGTATGTTCAATTCAATGGTTTAATTTTATATTTTTTTCTTTTCTTTTCTCTTTATTTTAATTTTTCTTTTTAGTTAGGATTGAATGCATGCCCTAATGACAAATTAAGGATTCATTGTTGCTTAAATACATGTGGGTAGTGTTTGTATGCCTAATGGGGGTTGGGGTTAGTAATATTGCATGTTTAATTGCTCCAATTCTTGCACATTAGTGAAAACCCTAATATTAGTGTTCTTCAGTGCCGATGTCAATTGAATTTCGCGGCCGCGGTCATTTTTCCGCGGTCCCCGATACCCCAACTTCAGAGTACTGAGGGATGTTCAACCTTCACAGCCGCGGTCACTTTTCCATGGTCTGCAGTTGGATATTCGCGGCAGCGTCAAGGTTTTTGCGGTCCGCGCTTCTAAACTTCAGAGAGTCTATCAATTGCTTCCGCGGCCGCGTTTACTTCTACGCGGTCCGCGGTGGATCATTCCCGTCCGCGTTCCTTTTTTCGCGGTCCGCGTTTGATCAAATACAGAGAGTCAGTAGTATGAGCTTGACCTCTTCGTGGCCGCGTTCACTTTTACGCAGTCCGCGGTGGGCATTTGCGGCCGCGGTCACTTTTACGCGGTCCGGGATGCCCTGTTCTGAGAAGCAGTGTTGCATTTCATCTGTACTGTTTTAATACATGGTTGAAGCCCTTTTTCTGACTATATTTCACTGCTTGTATGTGCAGACATTGGTCCGCTCCAGAGGTAGAGGTGATACATCTAAGGGGAGGGGAGAACCCTCCCGAGGCAGGGGTAAAGGAAAGACTAAGTTACCCTTAGCAGTGCAAAAGTCGATCGACAAGTTATGAGCCTCCATCAAAGCTGCGCATAGAGCTGCGGACCATTCTGACAATAGTGAATATGTATCTATGCCAACATATGTCCCCATACAATTCCAGGGGAGACTTCATCTAGTTGATGAACTTACCTCGTCTTCTGAGTCGTTTGATGGCTCAGAGGAAGGTAGTGAGGCTTCGGCACAATCTTCCCCACATGCTACAACTTTGGCCTCACCAGCTGCCCCTATTACTATTGATGATGATGACAAGGTCCCAGATGACGGGAGAGGGGGTGATACCAATGTGGGTGGTTTGGCCAGGTCCAGAAAGCCCGAGGTATGGGCTGATAGATTTGTGAGTGAGAAAGCCTATCTGAAGTTCCGAGAATGGTGGCCCAAAGGTCGCTCACCCTTGAGCGAGAGTTCATAGAGAGAGACCTCCTTCCTGACAAAAGGCAGTTTGAGGAGAGAAAACGGTGGAAATTCTTCACCACCGAAGTGCCAGATGCAAATAAGTACCTTGTCAAAGAGGTCTACGCCAATGTTGCCCACATCAAAAAGGGCACCACTGTGACAAAGGTCCGGAATTTGAAGATCCGGTTTGATGGCCACACTTTGAATGAATATGCCTGTTTTGAGGATGTGGATGTCGTGCAATACTTAGAGAAGCTGGCCCTAGATGAAGTAGCCCGTCCATGTCTAGAAGAGGTATTAGCCACCAGGGACGACACCGGCATGGCTCACAGCTGGAGTCGCAATAGCCAGAAACACCCTCAGCTTTGAAGCCAAAGGGTGGTCCACATTTGTGTGCAGCCGTCTGGACCCGTGTTAGCATGATAATGTCCTCCCACTCACCCGGGCAATCTTGGTAGCCTCCATCATGGCGGGGTATCCTATAAATGTTGGGAACCTCATGTACTACCACATCACTAAGGCAGTTGGAAAGGAAGAAAGATCCTACCCCTACCCCAACTTCCTCACCATGTATTTCGAGGACCAAGGGGTCGAGAAGAAGCACTATGACACAAAGGCGAAGCCAAAGAATCCTTTCTCCTAGTATAGCCTCCAAGGACCGGGAAACCCTAAAGCAAAGGCTAAAGCCGCTATCTCCACTGGCAAGTCTGAAGAGCCAAGGGTAGTGGCCACCGGGTTAGATCCTTCCACAGCAGCGGGATCTTTAGCTACCATGCCTCCTTCTTCATCCGGGCCATCCATCACAGTGCCATTATTTGTGCCCTCATCTTCCACTTACCCTCAGACTGCACTATGGGTTTCTCAAACATTATCCAGCATCAACAACTAGATGTAGGCAACTACATCAAAGTTGTCTATCTTATCCAGTGCAGTAGCAGCACAGTCAGCCCCAACACAACATTAGATTCCTCCATCAGTGGAGGATTCATTGAAGGAGCTTCTGGACAACCAGAAGAAGCTCCTGGACAACCAAAAGAAGATCCTGGGCACTTTGGATATATATGGAAAGGTTATCAAGGATCTGGGCAAGCAAGTGAAGAAGATGAAGAAGACACAGGCCTCAAAGAAATCAGTGGAGCTGCTAACAGAGGAGGTAAAGAAGATTGCATCTGTTGGAGACCTCCCATTGGACTTGCTCATGGAGGGGCAAGCACAAGCAGCACAGGCAGCAAAGCATGAGGCACCAGCAGTTGGCCAGTCTGAGGAGCCGGCTGCCACTACACATAGTGCTAAGGAGATGATTCAGATGCTCCGCAACCCCGTGGTCCCCCAGTCAGAGGATTTGGAGATCCAGTTAGAGGACCCGGAGGGAGCTGATGATACTATGCAGTCTGAGGACCCCATCCATGTGCCTGACCCGATGCAGACAGAGACCACATATGGAGTTTTCTTTACTCTCTAATCCTTTCCCTGATCTTATTTTGATATTAGCATTGAGGACAATGATATCTTTTATTTGGAGGAGTGGTCTATTTTGATTTGGTGATGATTTGATGACATTGGTATGTAATAACTATGTACTTCTCTTTATTTTCACTTTTGGTATGTATATATTCGTTATTTTTACTTTTGGAATGTATATATTCGTTACTTTCACATTTGGTATGTATATATTTTTACCATTTGATGTATATATTCATTTTCAATTATGTATATATTCGCGTTACGTCAAGTTTGTATATATTCAGTTTGATTTCCGTAGTTTATTTCATAACTTCTTTCATAATTTTACTTCATCGCTTCTTATTTCCTTTAGTAGTTTCTTTTTAAGTTATTAGCTTCTTTTTACATTTTATGTGAACAATAAGCCTTTGGTTTTCTTAATGCCACGGTTCTTTTCAAAGGTGGATGTTCTGTGAACCGGGTGGCTCTTCCCGGTGATGGATGGCGTGACAACCTTCTTAAGGGATTGAGTCCGTTTTTTTTTATGTTTTGGTGTATATAGTAGTAATGAATAAAAGTGTCTCAAGCAGGCTTCACTTGGGCCTAGCACATTTACCTTTGACCGTATGGTTAGAAACAAGTTGATTGGCAAAGAATAGTTCTAGTTGTGACCTTTAGACTCTTGTGTTGACTAAACAATCATCGAGTGGCTTCTTGGATCCATTTGTCATGCTTAATCTTAGCTAGGGTTGTTGTGTGCCCTCGACTTTGTCCTCTTTAACAATCCAACAGCTTGTGAGGTGAGGTATTGAATTGCAAGTCCAGGTTCCGTGCCAACAAGTCTAGAACTTGCCCTGAATGTTTGTCTAGGCAAAATTCTAAGTGTAGCTCGACTTGAGAAATGATTGTAGGCTCTCCTTGATCCAATTTGAAACTTGAAAGCTTCCGTAGCCTACCAATATAATATCCCTAGTCAACCCTTTTGAGCTGAAGCCCTTTTTCTTTCAATAACCACGTTACAAGCCTTTATTGTTCTATCATGAAAGTCTGTTGGCACCCGATCTTTCCTTAGCATTCACAATTGGAAAAAGCATGACTTTGGGGGAGAGATGATGAATGTGAAAGTGATAAAAGTTAGAAAGAACCAAAAAGAAATGAAGAAGAGGGAAGGCAAAGAAATGAAAGAAACGCCAAAAAGAAATATGACAAAAAGAAAGTGAACAAGATAGAAAAGTGAAGGGATTCAAAGAAAGCAATGATGAAAGGCATGGAATGATTAAAAAAGGAGAAAAATGATCGTCATGAGCAAGAAAGAGTGACAGTGTGTCTCTCTAGTTCCCCTAAGGAAGAAGAAAATGACTAAAAGAGTCAAGAAAGTATGAGCCGAAATGAGAAAATGGAGTGCTTAAGGAAAGATGAAACCATCATATGCCAATAAGTCCTACCTTGATCCAAAAGCCTTCATTACATTCCTGCAAAAGCCCTATATGATTTCGAGTAGAGTGAGCTTACATTAGTGGTGATTTACATAAGGAGCAAGCTTATGGTACTTAGAGCCGGACATGTGATATTCCCTTGAGAGAGTTGAGCGTACTTCTCCACAATCCTTGTTTTGAGTGCTACAATCTAAAGTGATATTTGCCTATGGAGATTAGAGGAGGAAGAGTTTGGGTTCCACAATGACCTACGTAGTAGAGTGAGCTTCCTTGGTGAGTTAAGTCAACTCTTGATGCTCTTGTGTCGCATTAGAACTATGGTACTCAAAAGGTTGTGTGTTGTTAATAATTCATTTATGTTGAGTGTAATTGTTAGTCCCAATTTATGCATATGTGATTCACATTAGGGCAGCTGAAATATCCTTCTATTTTGTTTTAGTGGAGGTGGAAATTACCCTATTTGCTTGAGGACAAGGAAACGCTTAAGTTTGAGGGAGTTGATAAGTGGGGATTTTAACCTATTATTTGCTCTCTTTTACTTGCGTTTTGGGCCTAAAATTCGTGAAGGTATTTCCGAAAACTAATGTAATATGCTTGCTTGCAGGAATTGATCAAAATGAGCCAAAGCAGGCATAATCAACTCATAAAGGAGTCAAATCTAGAACAAAAACCAAGACTGAGCTAGGAGACCTAAAATGCGGACCGCACAAATATTGTGCGGTCGCGGAAGCCACAACGCAGCCGCGTTCACAAATACGCGGTCCGCGAAGTGAAGAATCAGAGAGTGCACTTTGAGGCCAAATGTTGAGCGAGGTCCGCGCCAGAAATGTGCGCCCGCGAAAGTCTCACAGCGGCCGCGGTTGGAATTATGCGGACCGCGGTGGATGAGATTCAGAGAGTTCACATTTCAAGCAAAAATAATGAGTGTGGTCCACGGTGGAATTACGCGGCCGCGCAAATCCACTACGCGGCAGCGATGGAAATTATGCAACCCGTGAAACAAACCTCAATCCAGATCCAAATATTGAAAATGCGGACCGCGATCAGTATTATGCTTCCGCGAAAGCAAGAGTGCGGCCGCGGTAAGAGTTACGCCGTTGCGAAGTCTCCGTAGGGGTATTTTTGTTCGAGAATTTCAGCTTAGTATAAATAGATGTTTCTCACATTTTTAGGTGAAGTTTTGTTTTTGCTAAGCACGTGAGACGGCTGGAAATACCATTTTGGGCAACTTTGTACTAGAATTAGCTTTCAACATTAGATTTTCATCTTTCAATCTAGTATTATGAATTTTATCTTTATTTCATCTTTGATTTCTGCTATTTCCATGAGTAGCTAAACCCATAGCTAGTATTGTGACCCAACCCTAGTGTCGGTATTTGATAGGTCATGAATGTTAGGGCTTGAATGTGTATGGGTTAGTAGTATTTAGCCTAGTTCTTGCTAGAACTATGGAATTAGTGATTGTGAACACTGATCATGCCTTTATGACTTAGTGTCTACTTGAGAAAGAGGGACTATATCTAGGAAAACTAGGCTAACAAGGAATTGGGGTGAACTGAAGCAATTGATAGCCCCAATTAAAGGGTTAAACCTAGAGATAGTAATACCTGACTTGAGCTAATATCACTTGTATTGCATGAATGCCCATTTGGACTTGAAAAAGCCAAATTGGGAAAAATTACTCAAACTACCGAGAGGTATATAGTGAGTACCCGGGTGTGATAGTTATATTACGCCCCAATTAATCACATGATTGCCCTAGATTCTTGCTTCCTATTAGATATCCACCTAGGTGGAAGTCACTACCCTAGTCCCTTTAAACCCTTGAAAATCAACATAAAAACATTGTACTTAGTTTTAGCTATTGCATGTTGTAGAATAGAAGTAGAAGTAGAAAACAAACCAAACATGTGTGGAAGAGTAATTAAGAGCAAAACCCACATCTAGACTCGGATATAAAGCTAACTCCAAACAAATTAACTCCCTGTGGATTCGATCCCAACCTTGTTGGGTAAAACTGCATCGACCATCCTCGCTACTCAATATTAGCGTAGGCTTGGACCCGATCACAAGCCGATGATGATGACTTGAGTGTTGTATCTATTCTAGTCTCTATTAATACGACTTCTACACTATATTCCAATAATAATCTATATCATTCTTCATCATCTACGGTGATCATGCAAGCAATGGTTATTGAAGCTTGTACTGTAGAAGAACAACTTGCAAATTTCACGAAAGCAGTTGAAGGCTTGTCAAAGCACGTGCACGATCAAGATGCTAAACTTTCCAAGATAACAAATAAATTGGATAGCTTAGTAGAAGTAGAATCCACACAAAAACCTTTAAATCTTCAAAGGTCACAAGAAAAAGGAGACTCCTCCAAAAAGCAAGCAATGATAACCAAAGAGATTCAAGTCTCCATTGAAGGTCTGATTCCAGTTGAAAAATTGAAGGAATTCATCATGGAGGCTATTAAATTTAAGCCTGAGTCGTCGTCCAAATTATCTCTCACATATTAAAAGTCGTATACGTAAAGAATTGGTAACTTGAAGATGCATGTTGGTTATCAACCTCCTAAGTTGCAGAAATTCGACCACAAGGGAAATCCAAAAATAACATATAGCGCACTTTGTTGAAACTTGCAACGATGCTGGAACGTACGAAGATTATCTTGTCAAACAGTTTGTTTGATCTCTCAAAGGTAATACATTTGATTGGTACACATATCTCGAATCTGGTTTCATTGATAGTTGGGAGAAGTTGGAGCAAGAGTTTCTCAGTCGTTTCTACAGCACAAGACGCATCGTAAGCATAATCAAACTTACAAGAGCTCATCAACGAAAGGATGAGCTAGTTATTAACGTCATCAACTGCTGGAGGAGCTTAAGCCTCAACTACAAGGATCGCATTAGTGAAACTTCTGGCATCGAAATGTGCATTCAAGGCATGCATTGGAGTCTTTGCTATATCTTACAAGGCATAAAGCCCAAAACATTTGAAGAACTCGCAACTCGTGCTCAACATATGGAACAAAATATGGCCACAAGTGGAGACCAAGCGTTACTTGTCTTTGAGCCTTACGATGAAGAAGAAGAACAAGAAGGTGATGATGGGGGAAAGTTTTCATCTGAAAATAAAAATAAAGAGTCTATTCATGTCACTATGCTCCTCAACGCACGAGCTTAAATTGCAAGTTATAATGCTTCTTGGCACATGAGCCTATACTAATATCACAAATCTCCCTAAATTTGAACTAAATCTTTAGACGTAAAGATCTTCAAATTTGAGCAATGTCTTCAAGTTCTAAAGATCTTCAAATTCAAGCAAAGTGTTCAAGTCACTAAGCTCTTCAAATTCAAGCAAAGACTCAAGTCAAAAGCTCTTCAAATTCGAGCAAAGACTTTAAGTAGCAAAGTTTTTCAAATTCGAGCCAAACTTCAAATTGCAAATCCCTTCAACTTTGAGCTAAATCTTCAAGTATCGAAGCTCTTCAAACTCGAGTCGAACTTCAAGTTGCAAAGCTCTTCAAAATTGAGCAAGTCTAGAAGTTGTGAAGCATTTCTAATTGTAAGCTAAATCTTCAAATTACTATGATCCTGGACGCACGAGCCTAAACTGCATGTCATGAAGCTCTTCAAATTTGAAAAAAATCTTCAAGTTCCAAAGCTCCTCAAAATACAAGCTTAAATTGCAAGACGCTATAAACTATGTACGGCCTAAAAAAAGAGTCTGCTAGGTTTAAAACCTCAAAAAAGACGGCCTAGGTAAAAGTTAGGACATTAAAAAAAATCACCCATTCTGAACTACGGTATGACTTGCGCCTCTTCACCGAGGTACGTAGGCAGCTTAGAGTTTCATTCTAAGTCCAGTCGCATGAGTTCAAAAGATACATATTTCTTGAATCGTTGTTCGAATGACGTATGATGGAATATAAGCCATTCAATCGGCACTTGAAAACAAGGGTAAAATATCATTCTTTTGTTGAACTTTGGATTTAATATGATTAAAAGGGGGCAAGCCTCCATGGTAAGTTGGTGTCTTCAATGGAAAAATTATAGTCTATTATGAGTCTACCAAGTATTTGCATTTAAATTCGGGGATTCGTTATGTCTTCATGTTCGCCAATTCTTCAAGCCCGTCGGTCATCAAGTTCGCCGCTCTTCAAGTTGAAGTATTTAAGCCCTCCAAATCTTCAAGTTGAAGTCTTTAAGTCCGCGAGTCTTCAAGTTGAAGTCCTCAAACTCACTGGTCTTCAAGTTGTAATATATAAACCCTCCAAGTCTTCAAGTTGAAGTTTAAAATTCCATCGCTCTTCAGGTTGAAGCGTCAAAGTCTACCAAATATTCAAGTCCGTCAAATCTTCAAGTTTGTCGCTCTTCAAGTTGAAGTCTGCAAAGTCAGCCAAGTCTTCAAAGTTCACCAAGTGTTCAAGTCGATTTCATCAAGTCCACCGAGTCTTTCAATTGAATCTTTCTAGTTTTCCAATCTTAAGGTGGACATGTTAGTCTCTTTGCACCTTAAGTTGGACTCTTCATGGATTTGTTCTTCTATATGCTGCCATGGATTTGTCCTCCCATATAATGTTGAGGATTTGTCCTTCTATTTGTTGCCATGGATTTGTACTTTGATATGTCGTATGAACCTTGGTGCCTTGAGAGTAATCTCTCTGATTTTCGGGTGAAAATGAGTATCCATCCCTTCATACCCTAAGTAATCCCTCCATTTTTTGGTCGGGGATGAGTATCCATCACTTCACACCATGATAGTAATCTCTCCGATTTTTGGACGGGGATGAGTATCCATCCCTTCACACCCTGAGAGTATTCTCTCGGATATTTGGAGAGGGGTGAGTATACATCCCTTCACAGTCTAAAACACCTTCTTTATGCATGGATCATCCATGAACAAGAACTTGTCCTTCTCTTTTGACCTACAAAAAGCAAAACAGGGAGGAAGGCTACATAAAACGCCAAAAAAAAATATTTTTTTTACCTGTCAACGGTACACTCGAACAGGCTTGCAAGCTAGAGGTGATGTTCATAGAGGCTAAGCATGTGGTATATATAGACATTAGAGGTCGAACATGTAAAGATTTTAGTCAATGTGGGATCAATTGCACAATGGCGGTAAGCTGACTCTTCTATGGTCCGGTAGGACTTGGCTAGAGCTATTTGATGGGATTAGAACAAGAAAATCGTTGCGTGTATGGAGTTCTTGCAATTGGTTTGTTGCTAAAAGAATATATCCATGTGAAGGTTGGAAATCTCTTAGTGCTACATAGCAAATCTACCTGGAGAATTCAAGCATACTATTTGTGTTCTTGTCGAAAGTAACTAGAGAATTCATACTCCATTTAATTGTCCCTATGTACATGTGCTTAAAAGATCTTAGTACTTATTTGACCTAGGTGGGCCATGTCAAAAGGAATATAGATGTCATGCTTTGGTAGAAAGTTAAATTATTTTGGAATGCGTTTCGTATGTGAACAATTCCCTTAGCAGAAAGTCGGATGAATCGCAACTAAAGGAAATATACACATCGTTCAAAAAGAAAGGAAGAGAGGAACGATTTTGGAATTCATTAAGCTTGGCAAGCTTTGGAATTTCGACAAGCAATTAGTATTGCAATTTGACGCAAGAGCTCAAGTACGACCATTTGGTGCTTACTCCAAGCCTTGCCTTTCAAGTTCAATGTGAAAGTACAAGGGGGTGAATTGTTTATTTTTATATTTTAATCGCTACAAGTTAACTAGTTTTTTAATTGGTCGACTAGATGTAATAACTTGATAACAATAAGGGCAGAATTTAAGAAGCAGAAATAAAGTGCAGGAATTAAAGACATCGGAATTTTTATACTGGTTCGGATTCAATGTGAATCCTAGTCCAGTCCCCTTGGGTTGCAAGGGAGTTCTCTTTCAGTGAATGAGTTTCTCGAGTACACAGTGAATGGTGTGATCTACACCAATAGCTCAGTTCCTATATCACTCGTTTCTCTTTGATACAATGCCTCACCAGTGTTGTTCTCTCTTTCTTCTCTAACTTGCTAAACAGCAGATCTAGTAGAGCTACAATGTTTGTTTGCAGTAGAACAAAGAGAGGGTATTTGTTCGATCAAAGTATGTTTGTCTAAGCCTTAAGGATGTGTATAAATACTTCGTAGGAGGCCGTTTGCTGGAGAGATTTTGACAACCCAAGAGATTTGATCCTTGGAAAGAGATTGATTCTTTCCAGGAATAAGGTTATTTTCCGTTGCTCTTCCTTAATGATAGGGCATTGATAGCTTTTCTTCTACAGATATTGATGAGCGAGTTTTACTCCTTGATTGCTGGTCCTTCCAAAATTAGCAACTTGTCGTTACTCTTCCACATTGATAGCTTTCCTTCTACATGCTTTGATAACGCGGGTTTTACTCCTTGATTATTGATCCTTCTGAAAATAGTAGCTTGATTGATTATCTTGCAAGATCTTCGATGCTTCTTTTCCATTTCAATCAATCTCCAATTAATTTCCATTCCGAATCTCCAGATAGTTAATTGATTCCTTCCTTTTGATTTTTTCAATCTCGGATGCTTCCTTGAGTTCCTATACCAAAAGCAATTATATTATTTTTCATCATTAAAACCAAAATCTAACAATCTCCCCCTTTTTGGTGATGACAAAATAATATATATAAGCATGTAAATATCAGTTGACTTCCCTGTATTTTACTCCCCCTCAATGAGTGCAGTTGGCTCCCCCTTGGTAGGTGCTTTCTTTAGTCGACTGCTTCTGCAAGATCTCTGACTCCCCCTCAAGAGGTGCCGTTGGGATTTCTTTTAGTTAGCTTCTCTTCTCCTGTAGTTTCTATAGTTGACTTACCTGCATTACAATGGATGTACCTACACTATTTTCACAAATATAGATATCCTTTCTCCCCCTTTTTGGCATCAGCAAATAGGGGATAAGATAGTAACACACTATAGACTAAAACATTATATACGATAAACATGATATGCTAGCAGAATTAAAACAAAACATAGTGTTTGGACAACATAAAAAAAAAGGAAAAAATTATCCAGACAACTGGTTATCCAGTCAAAAACAACACAACAACTTAAAATTCCACATTAACGATGCAAGAAATAGGTAAGAGTGTTGAATATCGCCTCCTTTAGTTGATCAAAGCTGGCATTGGCTGAGATAGTCACTCCATCAAGCCTGTCGTGGACCTCCTTGAATGCCTTGACTGCGTTTTCCCTAACTCTGAGAACTGCAATTCTTATCTTTGAAACATTAGACCTTGTCTCTTTTTAGATAGCATGAATATTTCCAACAGTGGACTGGGTAGCAGTAAGGACATCTTTGATGGTGGACAGCTGATTGTCAATGGCAACTAGTTTCTCAGCAAGGTCAGGGACACTGGGACTATGATGGGAAACAGAGGGTTTAGGTTTTGGATCAAGTTGAGCATGATTGATTTCACCTTCTTGTTTCTTTACCCGAGCCCTTCACACACATATACCCCATACTTGCAAACGCTCTAGAATTGTAAGATTTTGAGACAGATATGAAGGGATATTCAGAGATGGAGATATTATGTGCCTCCAGAATGTGAGTGATGGCCATACCAGAGGGCAGACTGGTGGGATCATCAGCACTTTCAATCATAAAATTGATGACCCAGGAGGATAGTTTGATCTTGAGTTTTGTCACAAGGAAATAGACAAGAAAGCTATCTCTTTGAGAAACGGTGGAGAAAGATCCAGTACGAGGAAGCAAAGTAGTTGCAACAATGTGGGCTAGAACACGAGTTTCAAAGCTAACATCACTAGGACCTAACTGGTTTGGGAGAGAATCAGATGGACACTCAGCAATACACCGTTTTGCTTGATCAAAAGTGATTTCAAAGTCATCAGGCCAGGAATTTTTGAAAAGCATGGGAAAACCAGAACACTTACACTGGAAAATTGAATCAAACATGGAACAATCAAGAACAATGCGCTTCCCTGACACTAAGGATTCCAACTTATCAGGCTTACTGGAATAAAGATTTGTATAAAACATTTTCACTAGGGGTTCATAGACTTTAGGAGGGGGAACAGAAAAGAATTTAGACCAGCCTTGATGAACAAACAGATCTTTTACCTTGCAATTTAGGGCGTCCATGTCATCAAGGTCGACTACCCTCCCATGAGCAATTGGCTTGTCTTTCAAAGCGATGAAAAAATCCCTATTTGGAGAGTCCCAAAAATTTAGGTCAGACTCTAAAGAGCTAAAGAGATCTATTTTCAGCTTCTTTGGAGTAAAGGATTCAGGGGGTTCTTCCATAGGCCTTTTTCCCAGGGCTTTTTCTCCTAAGGTGTGAGAGTGGTCTGAAAGATCCACCTGAGAGGAGGCAAAACCTTCAAAATGATCGGATCCTAGGTCTACCTGTTCTGCAGGTTGAGATGGGGGTTTAGTTCTGGAGCGAGTACTTTTCCTGGTAGAGGCAGAAGGATTTTTTGAGTGTTTGGCCATGGAAGAGATTTTGGTGAGAGAAAGTTGTGGAGAGGGTTTCTATTTGATGGGGACGATGGAGACTGAAAAGGGTTTTCATGCATTAAAAAGGGTTTTCTAACGATTGAGTACAGAAAAAGAAGGGGTATCAGTGAACAGACGTGATGATTGGGTTTCCTTATTTGAACTCTGAACTGATGTGAAAAGAGAGGAAAAGAGAGGAAAATCGGAGGCGCAATTAATGATCAGAAAACAACAAAGTTTGAACATTAGGCATAAAAAAATAATAGTGACACATAGGGCCCCAATATTAATGGTTCATTGCAAACAATACCAAGTAATTCTCTTACAGAGCAAAATCGGTCCTCTAGTAATAGCTTAGTAAAGATATCCGCTAGTTGATCTGTAGTTCCAACAAAAATAGTTCTATATTTCTCTTTAGGACATGATCTCTAATAAAATAATGCTTGATATCTAAATGCTTAGCCCTAGAATGATGCACAGAATTCTTAGATAGACAAATAGCACTAGAGTTATCACAGAAAATTGGAATAGGTTAAATGATTAATTCATGGTCACCCAACTGATGAGACATCCATAGTAATATTAGTGTAGATAATGCGACTGATCCTTGCTTTTTAGTGTTCCAAGATATTAGTGCCTTTCCAAGTAATTGACATGTTCCACTGGTGTTTTTTCTGTCTTCCTTATCACCTACAAGATCAGCATCTGAAAAACCTTCTAATTTAAAATTGTTAGATCGTGGATACCATAATCCGTGAGAGACAGTTCCAATGAGATATCGATTAATTCTTTTTACTACAGTCAGATGTGATTCCTTAGGAGCTGACTGAAACCTGGCACATTTACAGACACTAAACATAATATTCTGTCGACTAGCAGTTAGATAAAGAAGTGAGCCAATCATTCCACGATACTTAGTTTCATCAAGAGGAATTCCCTGTTCGTCTTTGTCGAGACTTGTTGAAGAACTCATTGTTGTGCCAATAGCTTTAGCATTGCTCATACCGAATTTTTTGATCAACTACTTTGTATATTTTGTCTGACATATGAACGCTCTTTCTTCAGATTGTTGAATTTGAAGTCCAAGGAAGAATGTTAGTTCTCCCATCATAGTCATTTTCAACTCACTTTGCATAAGATTTGAAAATTCCTTGTACAGAAGAGGATTAGCACTACCAAAGATAATATCATCCACATAATTCTAAATTACCTTCTGATGTTCTTTTAATAAACAGAGTAGTGTATACTTTACCTCTTGTAAATACGTGATCAATAAGAAATTAGCTGTCTTTCTTACCATGCCCGTGGAGCTTGTTTCAGTCTGTACAGCGCTTTGGTCAGCTTATACACATGATAGGGAAACTTTGAATCTACAAAAAAAGGAGGTTGTTTTACATGTACTTCCTCTTCAATAAAACCATTCAAAAAGGCATTTTTAACATCCATCAGGAATAGCCTGAATCTCTTAAAGGATGCATATGCAAGAAGAATTCGTATAGATTTCAGTTGAGCTACTGGGGCATAAGTTTCGTCATAGTCGACTCCTTCTTGTTATAAATATCCTTGAGCAACTAATCTGTCTTTGTTTCTTACAACTTTTCCATCCTCATTCAGCTTATTTTTGAAGACCTACTTTGTTCCAATTACAGGAACATTTTCAGGTTTGGGTATCAGTTTCCATACTTTTTTTTTGTCGAATTGATCTAGTTCTTCCTGCATCGCTTGCAACTAGCTTGAGTCTTTCAGAGCTTACTCTATTTTCTTTGGCTCAATATGAAAAATTAGTTATATGTTTGCTTTCTTCTTGAGAGCTCCCCTGGTTTTCATTCCCTCGCTTGAATCTCCTATGATGAATTTTTGAGGATATTCAGGTTCACTTCTCCATTCATTTGGATGAAATATATGAGTAGTTGACTCTTCGGAGATTCTGGTGGATTGTTGCTGGATTCATTAGTTGACTCTATCACATCATCAGATCTATTAATCGACTCTTTAGATTTGCTTGTCTCCTAAAATTCTTGAGTTTGATCTTCATCACCTGCAATAATTTCTTTCTCGGCCGAAGTGTTATTTTCATCAAATATAACATATACCGATTCTTCCACACACAGTGTGCAGTTATTATAGACTCTAAAAGATCTATATAACCCAGAAAAATACCTTCATCACTTCTTGGATCGAATTTTCCAAGATTGTCCTTACCATTATTGTGAATGAAACACTTACTTCCAAAAGGATGAAAGTAACTAATATTGGGTCGATTACCTTTCCACAGTTCATAAGGTGTTTTCTTCAAAATAGGCCTTATAAGACATCGGTTGAGAATGTGACATGCAGTACTTACTCCTTCTGCCCAGAAGTGATTTGGTAGTGAATATTCTAGTATCATAGTTCTTTCCGTATCTTGCAGGGTCTTATTTTTCCTTTCAACGACTCCATTCTTTTGGGGTGATCTCGGTGCAGAGAAGTTGTGAGTATATCCTTGATCATTACAGAAGTCTTCAAATTCTCTGCTTTCAAATTCTCTTCCATGATCACTTTGGATTGTTGTAGTTAGATACCCCTTTTCTCTTTCAACCTTCATACAGAAAATCTCAAAAAATTTCAACGCTTCATCTTTAGGAGATAACAAAATCACCCAAGTAAAACGTGAGTAATCATCAACAATAACAAAAGCATATCGTTTTCCTCCTATGCTAGCAGTTCTAGTAGGCCCAAATAAATCCATATGAAGTAATTGCAAAGGCTTAGAGGTAGATACAATATCCTTGTTTTTGAAAGAGTTTCTAGTTTGTTTTCCAATTTGATAAGCATTACATATATGATTCCTAGAGAAATTTAGTTTAGGTAAACCAATAACTAACTCATGCTTGGAAAGTTTTTCTATCAAATGCATGCTTGCATGACCAAGTTTCTTATGCCATAACCAAGGATCATCAGATATGGATGTTAAACAGATATGACCATCTATATTTTCAAATCCATCAAGAATATAAACATTTTCATACCTTTTACTTGGGAGGATTATTTTACCTGTCTCATCTTCAATAGCACAATCTGTTTTCTTGAACTTTACTTCATACCCTGAGTCGCATAGCTGACTTATACTCAGAAGATTGTAGTTAAGTCCGTCAACGAGATAGACCTCAGTGATATCACAGTTGTTATTGAAAGGGACTGTTTCGGTACCGACTATTTTTCCTTTTGAATCATCACCGAACTTAACACTTCCTCCATCTATTTTTGTAACTTTCTTAAACAGGTTTTTATCACCTGTCATGTGACTGGAACACGCACTATCTAAGTACCATTTTCCTTTGCGACTCCTCCTGGTGTTCCTGCAAAACATAGTGATTACTTTCTTTTAGGTACCCAAGCTTGCTTGGGTCCTGGTTTGTTAGTATTACTTGACTCAGAATTGTTTTTGGGTTTCCAAATCCAACCTGAAACATTTGATTTACGAAATCGACAAAAGGAATATCTATGTCCACTTTGTTACAGTAGTGACATGTAACTCCTGATCCATTTTTGGATCTTTCATTAGTGTTAGTACTAGTGGTCTCTGTTCTGTCTAGACCATCTCCAGTTGACTTGTAAGTCGCCTGGTTTAACCTAACAAAACTATGACTGGTGGATTTGTGCATGCCATTGAGTTGCATTTGCAATTCCTCAAACTCTTCTTGAAGTACTTCTTTTTCGATTTCACATACTTCATGTTTGAGTTTCCAGTCTTTTACTTCTTTGTTGAGTGTCTTAATTCATTCATCATTTTCTGAGACTCTTTCAAAGTAAGGTCAAGAATATCCTGCAATTCGTTACACCTTTCACAGTTATAAGATCTTACCTCGCTTGTTTCACCTCGTGCCATGAAACAGTTCTCATTGTCATCTTTGCATTCATAGTTTGAAGTGTCCTCATCTATCCAGCATTTTGAAAGTTTGTTCATGTCATTTTCCAGAATTTTCATGAAGCAAAGATTTGTTATTTCTTCGCGTTCTGAACAGTCTTCATCACTCCAGCTTCCAAATGATTTGTTCTTGTTGAAGCCTCTGGAGATTTTTCTTTATAGATCTGGACATTCATCTTGAACATGTCCAAATCTTCCACACTCATAGCATTTGCCATCATTTTTGTCTTGTTCATTATATTGCCTAGATCGCCTGGGTGGCATCCTTCCTCTTCTCGCATTCCTGTATCTTCTCATTAAACCATCCATGTTTCTTGACACCATGGCAATCTCTTCTTGAACAGCTTCAGGGTCATCATCGATATCATTTTCTACTATTTCAGTTGTGGCCTTGAATGCAACTGTTTTCTTCTTTTCTTCTCGGTTTGTTTTCTTGAGATGAGTTTTCTCGAATGCTATGGGTTCTTCTCGAAGTTCATCATATGATAGCTTATTCAGATCCTGTGATTCAAGTGTGACCATTTTGGTCTGCCAAGTGGTGGGTAGGCTTCTAAGAATCTTTCTAACTTGATCACCACTTGAGTATGGTTTGCCAAAAGCTTTTAGGTCGCTAATGATTTTACTGAATCTGGCAAACATCTCTTCAATAGATACTCCTTCTTTCATCTGAAAGATTTCATAATCATGAACGAACATGTTGATATGTGTTTCCTTTACTTTGTTGGTTCCTTCGTATGTAACTTCAAGTTTATCCTACATCTCTTTGGCTATATCGCAACTGGAGATTTTCTCATACTCTTCACCACTTATAGCATTGTAGAGCAAATTCCTTGCCTAATTGTTTACTTGTACAACTACCATTTGTTCATCTGTATATGAATCTATATCTTCTGGATAAGCAAGTGGTTTAGTGGCAGCTGGCAGAGGATAGTTCCCCTTTTTGATAACTCTCTAGACTTTAACATCATAGGCCTTTGCGTATATTTCCATATGCACTTTCCAGTGAGAGAAATATTTTCCATTGAAGTATGGTGGCCTCACTTGCGAAGTTCCTTCTTGGAAGAGAGCTCCTATAAGAACTTGATTTGCCATGATCTTTTCTCACAAGCTGTTAAGCAAAAGAAAAATACGAGCCTTGCCCTGATACCAATTGAAAGTACAAGAGGGGTGAATTGCTTACTTTAATATTTTAATCGCTACAAGTTGAGTAGTTTTCTAATTAGTCGACTAGATGTAATAACTTGATAACAGTAAGGGCAGAATTTAAGATGCAGAAATAAAGTGCAGGAATTAAAGACACCGAAATTTTTTTACTGGTTCAGATTCAAGGTGAATCCTAGTCCAGTCCCCTTGGGTTGCAAGGGAGTTCTCTTTCAGTGAATGAGTTTTTCGAGTACACAGTGAATGGTATGATCTACACCAATAGCTCAGTTCCTATATCATTTGTTTCTATTTGATACAATGCATCACCAGTGTTGTTCTCTCTTTCTTCTCTAACTTGTTACACAACAGATCTAGTAGAGATACAATATTTGTTTGCAGTAGAACAAAGAGAGGGTATTTGGTTAGATCAAAGTATGTTTGTCTAAGCCTTAAGGATGTGTATAAATACATTGTAGGAGGCCGTTTGCTGGAGATTTTTGACAACCCAAGAGATTTGATCCTTGGAAAGAGATTGATTCTTTCCAAGAATAAGGTTATTTGTCGTTGCTCTTCCTTGATGATAGGGCATTGATAGCTTTCCTTCTACAGATCTTAATGAGCGAGTTTTACTCCTTGATTGTTGGTCCTTCTGAAATTAGCAGCTTGCCATTGCTCTTCCTCATTGATAGCTTTCCTTCTACATGCTTTGAAAACGCGGGTTTTACTCCTTGATTATTGATCCTTCTGAAAATACCAGCTTGATTGATTATCTTGCAAGATCTTCGATGCTTCTTTTCCATTTCAATCAATCTCTGATTGATTTCCATTCCAAATCTCCATATAGTTAATTGATTCCTTCCTTTTGATTTCTTCAATCTCGGATGCTTCCTTGAGTTCCTATACCAAAATCAGTTATATTATTTTTCATCATTAAAATTAAAACCTAACACAACGAGTTTTTTTGGTAATTAAGAAAATGTTATTACCAAGGAGAACATATGTACAAGTAAAGAAGCAAAACCCCTAAATTTGGACATAAGGCCCCAACTTTAGAATTAAGCAAATTAGCATCTTAGAAAAACTATCAACAATTATCTACCATTTGCATCTCAGTTTACTATTTGATTCAAAGCTATAGCACTGACTAGGGATAAAAATTCAAATTTGCGACCTACTTTGTTAGCCTTGGTTGCCAACTTATTCTGCATATAACATCCTATATGATGTGTTTAAGCACCTCTTGTCTTGTTCTAGAAGAGCTTCAAATTTCTCTTACACCACACTTAATAGAAACTACTTTCTAATTCCATCCTATAGACTTCGTCTTTGGGGTTCTTGCCTCTAGCAAATTTTCCAGCCCAGCCCAGCCCAGCCCATTTCTTCTTGCCATTCCAAGTCTGCCTGTGTATACCCTGCCAACTAAGAATTTTGTGCCAAATAATAGAAAAAATAAGACATTTATAGAACAGGTGTTGTTTGCTTTCATCTTCAGCTTTAAATACTAGATGTTGAGAAAAAATAATATCCCGCCCAGGAATAATATCAACGATACCAAATCTTTTAACTGCATAAAATACAATACCCGAGCGGAGCAATATTACCACTATAATATTACAACTCAGTAGTGTCAAGAGGCTACTATATCATCGAAAGAAATAATACTCTTTATTTTAAACACCTCACTACAATATTACTCACACTCACTATTTATCTCACAGACTACGATTTGTGGATTACTTTCTCTAACTTCTATTGCTTTCTCTGATTTTTGGTGTGTTTGAGATGAAACTGAATGGTTCTATTTATAAGGGAAGGAGTCGTCCAATTTAGCCAATCAAATTCATTGGTTGCAATTTGCAAATTTATAAATTGCTATCTTATTACCGTTCATTGCAACTTGTTGCCATCTTTTTGCTTTTTCTTTTATTTGTTTTTATTTGAATGGGCCCCATAAATTTCTCCCTTAATTTTAATTTTTCCTCTTCATTCCAAGACAAGATCTCAATCTCTGGAAATCTTCAAACTTGAGAAGCTTTGTGAAGATATCTACAACTTGATCATGAGATTTCACATATTTGAGTTCTACCTCTTTCTTGGCAATACATTATGTGATAAAGTAATACCTTGAGTCTGTATGCTTGCTACGATCATGATACACTGGATTCTTCGCGAGTGTTTGTCCGGATTTGTTATTAATATAAATCTCTGTAGCTTCAATTTGTGGAAAATTGAGCTCTTTCAATAATCTTCTCGGCCAAATAGCATGACACGTACAAGATGTTGCTACAATATATCTAGCTTCATAAGTCGAGAGAGTAACAATTGATTATTTCTTTGAACTTCAAGAAATAACACAATCACCCAAGAAAAATACAAAACCAGTTGTACTTTTTCTATCATCAATATCTCATGCATAATCAGTATCACAAAATCCCATAAGTTTGAAATCACTAGAAGAAGAATAAAATGGCCGAAAGTCTATCGTACCTTTTAGGCAACGAAGAATTCTTCTAGCGACTTTCAAATGAGTGGAGGTAGGAATTTCCATGAAGCGGCTTACTACTCCAACTGCAAAGAGTATATCTGGCTCGGTACAAGTCAAGTACCTCAAACTTCCCAGAAGACTTTTGAAAAATGTGGGATCCACTTTTCTCCTTTATCAAACTTGGACAACTTTGTCCCATTCTCCATCAGCGTGTTCATGGGGTTGCAATCGAGCATGTTGAACTTCTTCAATATCTCTTTTGTATAGCTTTCTTGAAAAAAAAATTATATCCTCCATCTGCTTCACTTCTATGCCCATGTAGTATGACATGAGCCCCACATCCGTCTTCTCGAACTCACGGGACATATCTTTCTTGAAAGCTTCAAACAAGCTTGGGTTATTACCTGTAAAAATAAGATCATCAACATAAAAACAAACAATCAAGATATCTCTATTTGTATGAATTTTAAGGTAAAAATCATATTCATAGAGACAACGAGTAAATTCATTATCTTGAAAATACTTGCCGATGCGACTATTCCATGCACGTGGAGCTTGCTTCAATCTATATAAAGCTTTCTTCAACTGCAATACTTTATCTTCATGGTTTTTGACAACAAAGCCCAAAGGTTGTTCAACATAGGCTTCTTCTTCAAGGTAGCCATTCAAGAAGGCTGACTTGACGTCTAGTTGATGAATCTTCCACTTCATTTGCGCTGCAAAAGAGATCAGCAAATGAATCGTCTCCATACAGGCAACAGGTGCATAGACTTCTTCATAGTCAATGCCTTGCCTTTGCTTGTAGCCTTTACCCACAAGTCGTGCTTCGTATCTCTACACATCTCCATCAACATTCTTCTTTATCTTGTATACCCATTTCACTCCAATTGCTCGATGACTCTTGGGAAGGGTTGTTAACTCCCAAGTGTTGTTCCTCTCTATTGACTTGACCTCCTCCATCATGGCTTGTGTAAAGACCCGGCCAGTTATTTTGAGTATTTTAGCCTCGATCCCCTATTTATTGCTTCTTTTATATTATATTGCAGGTTTCGGGACTTGCTGCTGAGCTTGGTTCCGGGTTCGGGAGAGATTCAGAGAGAAATAGGACACATAGTCCCTAAGTTGAAAGTTTAAGTTGTACGAGTTGACCGTAGTTTGACTTTTGTGTACACGACCCCATAATGGAGTTTTGACGATTCTAATGAGGTATGGTGATTTTAGACTTAGGAGCATGTCTGGATGTTGATTTGGAGGTCCGTAGGTCGTTTCACGTGAATTGGCGATGGTTGGAAAATGGAAGGTTTAGATGTTTGACCGGGAATTGACTTTATTGATATCCGGGTTAGAATCTGATTCCAAAATTTGGAAAAGATCCGTCATGTCATTAATGACTCGTGTGCAAAATTTGAAGTGAATCGGAGTAGTTTTGGTATGGATCGGCATTAGTTTTGGAATTCAAAAGTTTATAAGTTTCATAGGCTTGAATTTAGGTTACGATTCGTAATTTTGAGGTTATTTGATATGATTGGAGTCCTCTATTAGGTCTGTGTTATGTTACAGGACTTGTTGGTATATTCGGACGAGGTCCCGTGGGGCTCAGGTAAGTTTCAGATGGGTTTGGATTGTGCCGCGCTCTTATTTGATGTTTTGGCGTCATTTCTTTTGGAATGAAGGGTACCACAATGTGCAAACGACTTTTGATTTGTGATTTGATTTAACCATCATATTCGTATCATAATTACAGAACCATATCAACAAGAATTGTGGCATTCTGAGGTCGTATGAGAGAGTTATGCCCATTTCCGTGCCGGGAAAGACTGCTGTTTTGCTGGTGTTTGAGGGAACAGAGGCAAATCGCAGGTGTCAAATGCGATTTATAAGTCTCAGATGTCAAACACAACTTATAAGTCTCAGGTGTCAAATGCGATTAATAAATCTCAGGTATCAAATGCGACTTGCCTGGAGAGGTTTCAAAAAATGGGGTTTCACCATTTTTAACATAATTAGAGTTAGGGAGCTCGGTTTGAGCTATTTTCAGAGGCAAACTTCACAAATTGGACTGGGGTAAGTAATCTTAACTTGATTTTGTCTGTTATTCATGAATCTAACGCTATTTCCGGCACCTATTTTTGTGATTTGGGGGATTAGAATAGAAATCTTCCCAAACTTGATTTGTGGTTTTGAAGGCCGAATCGGAGTCAAAATTTATTAATTTTGGTATGATTGGACTCGTGGAAGAATGGGTGTCCGTAGTTTGTAACTTTTGTGAATTTTGAGGCATGGGCCTCGTGTTGACTTTTCGAGTTGACTTTTTATTTCTTTGCAAATATCGTAAATTTTATTATTCGAATTAGTTTCTTATGGTTATATAAATAGTATAAAATTATTTTGCTAGATTCGACCCATTCGGAGTTGGATAATTAAGGAAATGGCCTACTAGTGGATTGAGTTTGCGCGATTTGAGGTAAGGGACTTGTCTAGCCTTGTGGGAAAAATTCCCCTTAGGATTGGTGTTGTTGTGATAATTGCGATTTGTGAAAGCTGTGTACGCAAGGTGACGAGTGTGTGCACGGGCTAAATGTGAAAATTATCGGATTTAACTATTTAGATTCTTGTCATGCATTAATTGAGTTGTCTTATCATGTTATATTCGTTATCATTAGTCTATTTTTACATATTATATTTGCCTTACATTTTTCTTGCTAATTGTTCTACCTGTTTAGTTGAAGTTCTTGTACCCTTTATTCCGTGTTCATTATTTGACTGTTGAACTCTTTACTTGAATTTATCATTCTTGGAATATCTTGTGGTTGAAGATGGAAATGAATTATAAGGGCCGTGATTTTCATTGAGGCAAAGTGCTAAATTGTGAAATACTATTCTGTTGAGTTACTCACTTTCGGTTATTTTTGTTGAAATATGTGCACATTGTGCCTGAGTCGTGTGATTCTTATTGTGGAAAATGATGCTATTGTTGATTTCTTTGACAAGTTGTGATATTAGGCACTTGAGGTACGATTTTTGATATGTTGCGATATTGATACCCATGAGGTGGTATACAGCCTGGGGTTGAAATGCATGCGGTGAGATAAGGTGGCCTTGATACGCGTGGCTAGAAGATATACTACTAGAAGCCATGCGGTGTGCTCAGGTGGGCTAAAATGCGGGATGCTATTTCGGGAAAATAATTTTTAAAACTAAAATGCAAGGCTCCCGCGGTGATGTAAGGAAAGATTGTGATTTATTTTTGTGATTTGAGACTACGAGGTGGTACCTCGGTAGTGAATCTTGTTGTCATTTCTTCATTTTTGCACCTGTCGTTGGTTGTGTTTTCTTAGCATATTATTAATTATTTTCTCTGTGCTGCATTAAATTGCTTTAGTTCTGTGTAGCCAACCTTGATATGACATTTGTTGTTTAAATTTCATTACTGCCATTATTACACTACCTTACACTTGTTCAGTTTTTTTATTTATTCCAGTAGGGCCTTGACCTGACCTCATCACTATTCTACCGAGGTTAGGCTTGACACTTACTGGGTACTGTTGTGGTTTACTTTTGCTACGCTTCTACACATCTTTTTGTGCAGATCCAGATACTTCCTACCGGACCAGGCATCGGTGAAGCTGAGTTCGTACGTGGAGACTTCAAGGTATACATGCCCGCGTCCGCAGGCCTCGGAGTCCCCTTCTACCTAGATTAATTTTATTTCCTTAACCTTTATTAGACTTTGATGTATAGAGGTGTTCAATATCACTTCATAGAGCTTGTGACATGTATTTCGTCGGGTTTTGGGTTATTACTTATATACTCAATTGAGGAGATTGACTTTGCATTAGTTGTCGAGTTGTGAAACTTAAATTCTTATTTCAGTTAATTTTCGCATGTGGTTAGGCTTACCTAGTCCTAGAGACTAGGTGCCATCACAACATCGTACGGAGGGAAATTTGGGGTCGTGACAAGTTAGTATCAAGGCTCTAGCTTCATAGGTGCTACGAGTGACAAGCAAGTTTAGTAGAGTCTCGCAGATCGGTACAGAGGCGTCTGTACTTATCTTCGGGAGACTACCAGTCGAGCATCCAAATAGCTCCGTATGAGGCTTTGTATGGGAGGTGGTGTCAGTCTTCGGTGGGTTAGTTTGAGCTGGGTGAGGCTAGGCTATTGGGTACAGACTTGGTTCAGGATGCTTTGGAAAAGTTCAAATTGATTAAAGATTGGCTTCGCACAGCCCAATCAAGATAGAAGAGTTATGCGGATCGGAAGATTTGCGACATTGCATTCATTGTTTGGGAGCGGGTCTTGCTCTGGGTTTCTCCCATGAAGGTTTTTATGAGGTTCGGGACGAAGGGAAAGTTGAGCCCTAGGTATATTGGACCTTTTGAGATACTTGAGAGGATTGGAGAGGTGGCCTACAGGCTTGCACTACCACCCAATCTAACTGCAGTCATCTAGTATTCCATGTTTCTATGCTCCGGAAGTATCACGGTGATCCGTCTCATGTGTTAGATTTCAGCTCAGTCCAGTTGAACAAGGATTTGTCTTATGTTGAGGAGCAGGTGGCCATTTTGGATAGGCAAGTCTGAAAGTTAAGGTCGAAGAACAATGCTTCAATAAAGGTTCAGTGGAGGGGTCAACCAGTCAAGGAGGCGACGTGGGAGACCGAACATGATATATGTAGCGGTTATCCTTATCTTTTCACCACTTCAGGTATGTCTCTATACTCGTTCGAGGACGAATGTTTTTTTAAGCGGGGGAGAATATACTGACCCGATCGGTCGTTTTGAGTATTTTAGCCCTGATCCCCTATTTATTACCTCTTTTATGTTATATTGTGATTTTGGGACTTGCTGGGGTGCTTGGTTCCGGGTTTGAGAGAGACTCGGAGTGAAATAGGACACAGTCCTTAATTTGAAAGTTCAAGTTGTAAGAATTGATCATGGTTTGACTTTTGTGTAGACAACCCCAGAATGGAGTTTTGGTGGTTCTAATAGCTCCGTATGGTGATTTAAGACAAAGGAGCGTGTCCGAATGTTAATTTGGAGGTCCGTAGGTCGTTTCGGCGTGAATTGGCGAAGGTTGGAAAATGGAAGATTTGGAAGTTTGACTGGGAGTTGACTTTATTGATATCGTGGTTGGAATCCAATTTCGAAATTTGGAATAGATCGGTCATGTCATTTATGACTTGTGTGCAAAATTTGAAGTCAATCGGAATTTCTTTGGTACGAATCATTATTAGTTTTGGAATTCGAAAGTTTGTAAGTTTCATAGGCTTGAATTTGGGTTGCGATTCGTAATTTTGACGTTATTTGATGTGATTGTAGGCCTCTAATAGGTCTGTGGTCTGTTACAGGACTTGTTGGTACATTCGTATGGGGTCCCATGGGGCTCGGGTGAGTTTCGCATGGGTTTTGATTGTGCCGCGCTCTTATTTGATGTTTCGGCGTCATTTTTTTTTTTGGCATAAAGTGTACCACAATGTGCAAACGACCTTTGATTTGTGATTCCATTGAACCATCAGAACCGTATCATAATTACAGAACCATAGCAACAAGAATCGTCGCATTCTGAGATCATCTGAGAGTTATGCTCATTTCCGTGTCAGAAAAGACTGTTGTTTTTCTGGTGTTTGAGGGAACAGAGGCAAATCACAGGTGTCAAATGCGATTTATAATTCTCCAGTGTCAAATGCAATTTATAAGTCTTAGGTGTCAAATGCGATTTATAAATCTCATGTGTCAAATGCGACATATAAATCTCAGGTATCAAATGCGACTTGCCTGGAGAGGTTTCTAAAAATAGGGGTTTCACCATTTTTAACATAAGTAGATTTGGGGAGCTCGGTTTGGGCGATTTTCAGAGGCAAACTTCTAAAATTGTACTGGGATAAGTAATCTTAACTTTATTTGGCCCGTTATTCATGAATCTAACACTATTTTCAGCACCTATTTTTGTGATTTGGGGGATTAGAATAGAAATCTTCCCAAACTTGATTTAAGGTTTTGAAGGCCAAATTAGAGTCGGAACTTAGTAATTTTGGTATGGTTGGACTCCTGGTGGAATAGGTGTCCGGATTTTGTAACTTTTGTGAATTTCGAGGTGTGGGCCCTGCGTTGACTTTTCGAGTTGACTTTTATTTCCTTGCAAATATCGTAAATTTTATTATATGAATTAGTTTCTTGTGGTTATATATATAGTATAAAATTATTTTGGCTAGATTCTACACATTTGGAGTTGGATAATCGAGGAAATGGCTTACTAGTGGATTGAGTTAGCGCAATTTGAGGTAAGTAACTTATCTAGCCTTGTGTGGGGGAAATTTTCTTAGGATTAGTGTTGTTGTGATAATTGCAATGTGTGAAAGCCGTGTACACAAGGTGACGAGTGTGTACACGGGTTAAATGTTGATTAGATTTTTGTCATGCATTAATTGAGTTGTCTTACCATGTTATATTCGTTATCATTTGTCTATTTCACATATTATATTTGCCTTACCTTTTTTCTTGCTAATTGCTCTATATGTTTAGTCGAAATTCTTATTCTCTTTATCTCGTGTTCATTATTTGACTGTTGAACTCTTTACTTGAAGTTGTCATTCTTGAAATATTTTTGTTGAAGATGGCAATGAATTATAAGGGCTGTGATTTCCATTGAGGCAAAGTCATGCAGTGTGATAAGGTGGGCTAAAATGCGGGATGCTATTTCGGAAAAAAAGATTTTTAAAACCAAAATGCAAGGCTCCCGTGGTGATATAACGAAATATTGTGATTTATTTTTGTGATTTGAGACTACGAGGCGACACCTCGGTAGTGACTCTTGTTGGTATTTCTCTATCTTTGCACCGGTCCTTGGTTGTTGTTTCCTTAGCATATTATTAATTGTTTTCTTTTTGCTGCATTAAATTACTTGTTCCATGTATTCAACCTTGATATGACATTTGTTATTTCTATTTCATTACTATTGCATTACACTTGTTCAGTCTTTTTATTATTCCAGTAGAGCCTTGACCTGATCTCGTCAATACTCTACCGAGATTAGTCTGAACACTTAATGGGTACCGCTGTGGTGTACTCATGCTAAGCTTATGCACATCTTTTTGTGCAAATCCAGGTACTTCTTACCAGACCAGGCATCAGTGAGCTGAGTCCGTGCGTGGAGACTTCAAGGTAAATCTGTTGGCGTCCGCAGGCCTCGGAGATCCCTTCTACCTAGATTATTTTTATTTCCCTACCCTTTATTAGACTTTGATGCATAGAGATGTTCAGTATCACTTCATAGAGCTTGTGACTTGTATTTCTCCGGGTTTTGGGTTATTAATTATATACAGAGTTGAGGAGATTGTCTTTGCATTAGTTGTTGAGTTTTGAAACTTAAATTCTTGTTTCAGTTAATTTCCGCATGTGGTTAGCCTTACCTAGCTCTAGAGACTAGGTGCAATCACGACATCCTACGGAGTAAAATTTGGGGTCGTGACAGCTTGTCTCTAGCTTTTGTCTAAAACAGCTCATCAAAGTTCATTGGTTCACTACCAGCAAAAAGACAATATAAAAAATCAAAATTAGTAACTTCTTATGTGCCATCATAGACCTCTTGAATACTCTTCGTCCTTTGCGTTTGTTCATTTGAACTTTCATGAGAAGAATGAGATGCTACATTGGTTGGTGAAGGAAGTGGAGTTGCATCTTGCACAGTTCCACGGTCTCTGGTTCTTCTTCATCACCAAAGTATGGAAGAAAATCATATGAAGTTTCTTCCTGAGCTTCCCAATTCCATGCGAATTCTTCATCAAATTCAACATCACGACTCACCATCACCTTGTCGTTTCTTGGGTTATATAACTTGTAGCCTTTTGAACTCGCATCATCGCCAACAAACATATGCTTGACACTTCGATCGTCAAGCTTCGCTCTCCCTTATTGTGGCACATGAGTATAGGCTATGCTCCCAAAGATTCTCAAGTGCCTGACACTTGGTTTTCTTCCACTCCAAGCTTGTTGAGGAGTTTGATCTCTAACATTCTTGTTGGAGACCTGTTGTTCAAATAAACTTCACAAGAAACAGCTTCAGACAAAAATTCCTTGGGAATACTTTTAGCTTTACATCTAGACATATTAAGAATCGTTATATTCTTTCTCTCCGCAACTCTATTTTGTTGGGGTGAATAAAGTACTATTAGAGGCGACGAATTCCATGAGACTAACAAAAATCATTATATTCTTTTCAAGTGAATTCGTCTCCTCTATCAGACCTTAAAGCTTTTATTTCATAGCCACTTTCTTTTTCTACAAGTACTTTGAAATTTGTAAAAGCTGCAAAAGCTTCAGATTTTTGGTTTAAGAAATAAACCCAAGTCTTTCTACTAAAGTCATCAATGAAGAGCAGAAAGTATTTACTCTTACCAAAGGAAGGTGGTTAATTAGTCCACATACATCAGTGTGAACAAGCTGGAGCGGTTTGGTTGATCTTGCTATGGCCTTCTTTGGAAAACTCCACCTTGCATGTTTTCCAAGAAGACAAGCTTCACACAATTGATTGGGATGGTTGATTGATGGTATCCCATGCACCATGTTCTTTTCTCCCATTGATTTGAGCGCTTCAAAATTCAAGTGCCCAAATCGCATGTGCCAACACTATGATTCATCTTGTATATTAGCCTTCAAACACTTTGCATCAATTATCTTAAGATTCAGAGAAAATAATCTGTACTTTGTCATATGCACTTTAGCAATAGAATTCCACCTTAATCTCTTAGCCAAAGATGCATATTTTCATGTGGATATGATATCGCTTTTCAAGAAGTTGGCCCAAACTTAGAATATTACATTTTAATTTTGGCATATAATAAACATCTTGAATTAACTTTTGGCCATCATTTTTACCGGAGATCAGAATTGTACCTAACCCTTTGATTTGAATCTTTGAGATATCTTCAAATGACACATTACCTCTCACCGTTTTATTGATCTTCACAAACTTCTCTTTGTATCCACACATATGATTGCTTGCTCCATTGTTCAAATACTACGAGCTACAATCGTCCATGTCTTCTTCCTTGAGTACCAGTAACAATGTTGACTTAACTTCTTCTTTCTTGTCGTCAACAAGGTTAGCTTTCTCTTCAACGTTGCTACAACATTTCCAAGAGTAGTGGCCAAATTTAGGACAATTATAACACTCAATTTTTGATTTGTTATACCTCTGTCCATTATTTTCTTGGTAGTAGCCATGTCCTCTTCCTCCTCTTTGTCCACGGCCACGACCTCTGAATGTTTGGTGGATTTTAACTTCATTGTTGAAGTTGTTACCTTACTTCTTCCTCTTCCATGATCTCCACACCCTCGCCCGTTCCCTCAATAGCTTTTTTCACCTCCATAATCCTTAAAGGATGCATGAGTTTTAAGAAGTTGCTCCAATCGCACTTCTTATCTCCTCTTGATCTTTTCATTATGGGCCAGTAAAGAACCCTTCAATTGCACCACCATCATAGAGTCTAAATCTTTAGACTCCTCAATAGGACACACCACAAAATTAAATTTAGGTGTTAAAGTGCGAAGGATCTTTTCTACCACACGTACATCTTTTTTGTCCTCCCCGTATCTTTTTAATTGATTCACAATAGCCTTCACTTTTGAATAATAGTCCAAAATGCATTCGAATTCCTTCATTTTTAAAACTTCAAAATCAGCACTTAGAGTTTGAAGTTTTATCTTCCTCAACTTGTCAACTCTTTGGATAGAATTTTGTAAAATCTCCCAAACTTCCTTTGAGGTGGTAGCATCGGCCACCTTCTCAAACATGGCATCATCCAGACATTGATGGATGAGCATGAGGTCTTGTTGATCCTTCTTCCTTGTCTTCGCCAAGACATCTTTTTTTATTTTGAGGCAGAGCTTTCTCGTTATCGGGTTTTGTATACCCTCTGTCTACCATTTTCCACACATCTTGGGAGCCAAGAATGGCTTTCACACGTAGACACCATTTCTCATAATTATCTTTTGTGAGACAGGGGTGCTAAAAAGACAGTGGACCATTATTTGCCATGGCTCTGATACCATGTTGCTGGCAAAAAGTAATATCTCGCCCAGGAATAATCCACGATAAATCACAGTAACACAAGAGAGTAATAACGACGCCAAATCTTTTAGCGGGGAAAAATACAATACCAAAGAGGAGTAATATTATCACAATAATATTATAACTTAGTAGTGTCAAGAGACTACTACAACATCAAAAGAAATATACTCTTTATTTTTAACACCTCGCCACAATATCACTCACACTAACTATTTATCTCACAGACTATAATTTGTGGATTACTCTAACTTCTATTGCTTTCTCTGATTTTTGGTATGTTTGAGATGAAACTGAATGGCTCTATTTGTAAGGGAAGGAGCCGTCCAATTTAGCCAATCAAATTCATTGGTTGCAATTTGCAAATTTACAAATTGCTATCTTATTGCCGTCCATTACAACTTGTTGCCAGCTTTTTAATTTTTCTTTTATTTGTTTATATTTGAATGGTTCCCACAGTAGACACATAGTTTGAGTTGTCATTCCCAACTTTACAAGTCTATCCCTTGTGTACTGCTTCCACTGGATAGTAAGATACATAATGAAGTACCATGTTGGGCTACCTAAGTTATTATATATCAGTTTCCTTCAGCTAACTTTCACTACAAAAAAGGTAAAATAATGGCGGTTTTAAAACGGCGATTGTTTAAAACCGCCATAAAAAGCACTATATTATGACAGCTTCTTAGTCGCCATAATGATGCAATAATAAAATGGCAATTTTTCCATCTAATATGGTGGTTTCGATTTAATTTAAAGTTTTTAACATAACTTTTTTGGTCATTTGAAAGAAACACATCACTAATAAAACTCCTGCCCCAAATAAACCCTAGTTGTTTCCTCTCTCTTTTTCCCTTGCAGCGTTTCTTAAGATCCTCATGGCTGGCGATTCCCTCTTCTCTCCTAACCTCTCTACTTTCTCACTCCTCTTCTCGTCGAATTCCTTTATTTGAAACACAATATTCACGGCCATCAGAACCATAGGTGTCACCTAAGTGGGTCCCATAGGGAGCTATTGCGCAGTCTCACAAAAATACAAAGATCTCTCTACTCCGATATTGTATCAATGAAAAGTTTAATGAGTTAGAATCTAGAATAATAGATCTTCAATTTGATATGTGGATAACCCCGTAATTCTTATTATATTGAGATATAATCCTTGCTACATTTGACCTAATTTTCAGCACGTTTATGAATGTAACTTGAGATGACCTTTCCCAACTTTTGTTCCACGACTCGCCTGACTTTAAGACGTAATACACGAATATCATATGACTAAAATAACCTCCTTGTCATGTTAAGAACCCTAGTCTCTTCCCAGAAGTACATGTTATAATGTTCTCAACTTGTCGATTTTCGATTAAACTTATTTTCTACAATTCGTTTAGCTTCTAAGCTTTCCAACCCTCTTGGTACTTGTTATTCATGATCTTAAATATTTGTAACCTCCAAGGTAACATGATTAACTTAATTTTTGTACTTTCAAAGATTATCTCATTTCTGAGCTTACATCTGTTGACTTACGACGTACTTTTACGTACGAAAATATAGGGTCTAACAACCTTGTCTCGCCCCTTTTCTTTGTAGGAAAGGGAGGGGTAGGTGTGCTATTAATCACTATAGAATATGAAACAGTTCTCACATAAGTCATTATCCAATTGATAGAATCAGTAAGAAAGTTTAACCCAATGAGGACTTGTTCTAGGAAGGTCCATTCTACTGAGTCATAGGACTTTTGCATATCTATTTTGAGCATGCATCTAGATGATATACCCTTCCTTCCATAGCCTTTAACTAATTGATGAGCAAGAAGTATGTTGTCAGTTATGATTCTGCTAGGTACAAAAGCAACTTGGTTGTTATCAACAAGGAAATTTATGACATCTTGTAACCTTCTAGTTAACATCTTAGAGATTATCTTGTAGATAGTAGTGCAACATGAAATAGGCATGTACTCTTTAATAGAGAAAGTGTTTGACTTAGGGAGCAGGGTTACTGGGGTGCAATTTATTGTCTTAGCCATATGGGTTGTTTCAAAGAAATTAAGTACAGAGCTTGTTACCTCCTCTCCTACCACCTGCCAAGCTTTTTTGAAGAAGTAGGAGTTAAAACCATCGCACCTAGGAGCTTTTAAGTCATCAATGTCCATTAGATCTTGGTAAACATCTTCCTTACTGAAAGGCCTCACAAGTTGCAACTATATGTCTATATTTAGTATGGGCCCCTTGCATAGGATATCACGTTGTATTGCAGGAATATTGTTATTTGCTGAACCCAAGAGCTTCTTATAAAAGCTAATGACGTCTTCTTCAATACTCTCACGGTTTTGTATTAGCTTCACTTCTTGTGAGTATAGTGTCTTAATCAGATTCTGAGGGTTCCTGCTTTTCATACTGGGAAAAAATATGCTGAGTTGGAGTCCCCTAGTTTCAGCCATTGTACTCTGGATTTTTGTTTGTATATGCTTTCCTCAATTAGACTCCATTTCTCAAGTTGTATTTTCAGCTCCTTCTCTTCATGAACCAACGCATGAGAGTGATTATGATCTCAAGTTCAACGAGTTTAAACCCGATAAGTTTTGAAGTATGAGGTATTTGTAGGCTTTCAAGATTTATTGGATTTAAATTTAACGAAATTTTTGGACTATATCTTAAATATATAATAGTACAAATAAATATATGGGCCAATATAATTAGATTACTTATATTAGTTCAATATATTTGAGTTAATTAATAAGTCCAAATTTATTGGACTAGTCCATTTACTTGGGCTACAAGTGATGAGCTCATTTCATTAAGCCCAAGATGTCATCTTCCTAAAGACCTAGTTTGGTGCCACGTGTCAAACGACATGGCACGCCAAGTCAAACGGAAGAGCCAGTAGGGTCATGCCACATATCAAAATGACAAGGCATGCCAAGTTAAATTAAAAGGCCAATAAAACTGCGCCATATATGCAAGTAACATGTTCTGGCCAATCAAATGCGGTCTTGTCACGCTTCAATCTGATTGGTCGGAAAGAGTTTGTTCTCATCACAACTCTTCTCTTTCATAACTATGAATAGGGGTCTTTATAACTCAGAGAAGACACCAAAAGTTATAATAAGATGCAAGAGAGAGCTCGTGGATCAAACACCGTAAGTTTCTCTACAAGCTTAAGTTTAGAGCAATCAAGTTCAAGTTTCAAGAAACCAAGTTCAAGAATTCAAGTTCAAGATCAAGAACGAAATCAAATACAAGGCGTTCAAGGTCAAGGCTACTTGATCATGACAAAATCACTATTTGTGAGGACTATCAAGGCATCCGTGACGGATAAATCAAATCAAATTTAAATTCAAGATCAAGCTCAAAGGCCCTTGAATTTATTTACTGCTGGAAAGAAGAATTAGAGGAATCATAGAAATTGTAACATTCATATTATTTGAAATAAAATATTAGGATTGTTGCAATATTTTTTCGATCTCGAATATTTTCTTGACGCAAATTTATTGTCTAAAGTGATATTGTTCGCTTGGGCCAAGCCGCACGATTTTTTCCAAAAGACTTCACACCGTTTAGAGTATCCAACACCTTATAAATAGCTTTTTTTCTACTTTCTATGTGGGACTTTGTTCACACACACCCAATAGTCTGAACCTCTGTGGAGTACGAGGATTAAATTAATTAATTGCGTGAATTCTGACATAATTTTTTAATTTATTTAAAAAAATTATACATATTTAGAAACTACATAAAAATTATTGTAAGTCACAATAATTAACAATCCAAAATATTTAAAAACTATTCGCAAAAAATATGGTCAAAAGAAATCTTGTTTGATTCACCCAAATAGTAATAAATTTGTTCTTTTTAAACGGATGGAGTAGTATATTTGACCATGATGTTTAAAAACTAAACTTCAACTTGGCATAACAAAACTAATTGCATTTGTCACACCTCTTTTTTTTCGAAAAGGGGTATAAGGGAGTTTTTCCAATTAAAGTGATAATATTCGAAATGAGATTATTTATTTTATTCAGAGTCGCCACTTGGGATAATTATATGGTGTCCCAAGTTACCGGTTTATTTTAAAATCCCAAATCGAGAAAGATGACTCTATTTATGGTCTGCGAACACAAAATTCCGGGTAAGAAATTTTGTTAACCCGGGAGAAGGTGTTAGGCACTCCCGAATTCCGTGGTTTTAGCACGGTCGCTTTAATCATACCTGGCTTAATTAATTTGTTTAATTACTCATTTTAGAGCCTATGTACATTTTTACCTTTTACCTCTTTTTATTTTGAAACGAATCACGCGTACGTGTATTCATCTTATTTGGCGCATCAAGAATCATGTCACGCGTACGTGTCCACAATTAATCACGCTTTATTAATATTAAGATTATTCGGCCAAAGTTTCGCGAATGCATACCTCAATTTATTTTGAGAATCATAATTATGTCACGCGAACGTGTACACAATCACGATAATAGATTAAAAGCGCGCCTATAGTATACTAGTATTCATTATTTGTTCAACTCCTAAGTTTGAGATTATTATAAGGCCTTGGGTTATGGAAAGTTGGGTTAGCTTATTGATTTGTGGGCTAAACTCTTTGGCTCAAATCCTTTTATCGTTCTGTAGCCATACAGCCCAAAGCCATTCTCCTAGTTGAGGATTAATTCCAACAAACCCATTACTACATTGACTTAGACCCAAAACTGATTTAATATCTTGGAGAAAACAATTTTTAAGATAATAAAATAATTTCCCACAAGATTTGAGCTTAACTAACACACAATCCCTTCAAACTAAACTGAAGAAATCAAAATTGAATTTAGCATTAAAAAGAGACTAGAACATATTCATGGAATTTTGGAACTCACACTACCAGATGTAAAGACATATATTCAACTAGATGCAGAAATTTAATAATAACAAGAAAGGACAAAGAAAGAAGAAAAAAAAAAAAAAGAAAAAGCTGAAAGCAAAATAAAACAAGTAACACAACTTTTTCATCTAAACTTGTGAAGCTCGAGCAAATTTAGATATTCAAATATGTAGAGATCGACTCTTAAATACAAACCCAGAAACTTAACATATCTTCAACGAATTTCCCATAAGAATAAATTGCATTAAAATAAAAGAATGCATGAATAGGAACGAAAAGCTAGAATTATTACTACAACTTCAAAGCTTTACAATCACAAGATAAGCTAAATTAGTATGCTTACACAAAGAGATAACGGATTCGACATGGTAAAGTAATATAATCAAGAGGTGCTAAAAATAATAAATAAACTCATAACTTCCCGCCTTTAGCATTTAAGAACACATTTTAGTATTTCATGGTAAAGAAAAGTACCTAGTTGCAGAAAAATCAGCATGGTCACGGAAATCAGCAAATTTATAAAATTATAGTAGCGGGTCAGTGCTCAGGTCACTGCGTTCAACCTCCTCATTCCTCGAAACATTAACTTTCAGTAATAGAACAGGGTTTGAGGCGGCTGCTTTTCTTGTCTATGAGAAGATGAGTATTGGGCTTGGGCTAAGGATCCGAATTGAGCCAAATTTTTGCCTAATTTATCTTTAAAAGTGACCCTTTAACTATCTATATATTTTAACAGCTCATATCTCAGACTTTTGATTCTAATACAGAACGTAGGTTTGCATGCATGTAATAGAATAAAATAAAACGAACTGTCATAATTCATGAAGCATCTTTTAGGTCGATAAACATGTTTATCCATTAAAATTCGTCCAAATGCTATGACCCTTTTTCTTGAGTAAAAGTGGTGTCCGAGGCACAATTCAACTATTCTATAGAGTATTTGCTATTTCCCACAAACACAATCACCGAATAACTTTTACTCCAATGCTATGATACTTTGTCGTGAATGATAGTGGTGTTCAAGGTACAACTCAATTATTCTATCGAGTACTTGCTATCTTTTACCGGCACAAGTACCGAATAACTCTGGTTCAAATACTATGATACTAGTAACAACAGTACTGAGGGAAAACTGGAGAAAGCAGAGGAAATAATATTACAATGGATTTAACATATAATATACCCTGATAGTATATCATTCTTTTTAACACAATAACATATAATATATCTTGAAGCATTGCCATCCCCGGCACACCTGCTAAGTGACATCTCAGTGCCACTGGTTTGCTCTCTTTGTCAATACTAGTTTGGGTAATTAATATAATAATTAGAGGTATATAAAATTTTACTAAAACCTCAACAAATTTAGTTGTCGTTTAAAATCATTTTTCCCCAAATTCATCTAAGCTATCTAGCCGAATGAGTCCGTATAAAACAAAATATATCTATATATATAGATATATATATATATATATATATATATATGATTAGGTTAAACCATTGACGACTGATAATAGGCTAAGTCTAGGTAATTTGGCGATTGTTTATGCGCCCGCTTGATTATGTTCCAATGTCATAGTATGGTTAATTGATTAAAAATGGGCTCTAATTGTGAATTGTACATATTGCAGGACGAGGAGCCTATGTGATGTCTTAAAGAGGTGATTGGAATTATTTTAGAGCAAGAACGACCCCTCGGAGCTGAGTATGCACGAAGACGAGGAAAAGAATCAAGGAATTAAAGATCTGGGCTAGCGCACCCAGATGCGCGATCGCGCTACTTTTAGCGCGCCCAACACAGAAAGTCAGCCAACTAGCGCGGCCAGATGCGCGCCCAAGTGCGCGACCGCGCTAGTCCAAGTTCCGGAAAGACTTGTTCAGGGGTATAATTGGAAATCCGGAGGAAATCCCACTTAACCTATATAAAGTCAAGCTCGCCCAAGGATTATTTATCAAGGTTTTCATAGTCTAGTGCAAGAAATAGAGAGGCAAGAGGCAAGGAGGAGATTTGACCATCAAGCTCTTCTTTTCTTCCCTTTGTTTTTGCTATTTGTGATGAAATTGAACCTTATTGTGATGAACACTAGTATGAGTGGCTAAAACCCATTATTCTAGGGTCATGGGTGAAACATGAATGTTGTTGTTTGAAGTTTAATTCGACGAAGTTGGTTTATCATATTGGGTTGTTTATTTAATTCTGCTTTTAATTATTTTGCTAAGTAGCTAACAGTGAAATACTATCTACGAATCTTTAGTTGAATTCAAAAGTGGGAACTTTAGATTGCATATAGAATTAAATAGAGCAAGTTCTTGAACCCGGGCATCGGGGAACGGATTAGCAATTGGGATAGACATATACCCAATTGCCTTGCTTGGTTGAAATACAGGAATTGTAAATGCATTCTTGATAATCTTAATTCCATAGACATATAGGCATTGAGTTAACTTGAATAGGCGAGTAAGAACTCGACAGATTCTTATGAGCAATATTAACCATGTCAATCAACAATCCAGATAAATCAATTAGTCGTTTTAAGCCAAGAACACAACACGATTGTCAGCTAGCCCGTGACCCTGGAATATCCTCTCCTACTGATTGTTATTCGAAATTGCTGGTTGGTTGGTTAATTGTTCTAGTTAAATTATTGCTTGATAGTTTAGGTAGTAAATTAGTTATATCTCTATTTTGTGAAAAACCTCTTGGATAGATATGTTAATTGAGTTTGAATCAGTCAACAGTTAATCACAAGTCTTCGTGGGAACGATACTCTACTCACTACTTTATTACTTGACGATCACGTGCACTTGCGTGAGTGTTTTTGGTCGCAACAAGTTTTTGGCGCCGTTGCCAGGGACTTAGAAATTAGCTACTTGACTGAGTTGGGCTTTTATTATTTATTTATTCAAGTTTTAATTCAGTTCACTTTGTTTGTGCTAATACAGGATCTTTTCTTGAATGTGAAGAAGTAGAAGCGCAAACAATCTCCTTCCTCTTGATCCCGAAATTGAACGAACACTTCATAGAGTGAGGAGGGAGGTGGACGCTAGAACCAGAATTGAAAGAGAGTTGAACATCATAGTTCAACCACAGCCAGTTGAGATGGTAGGTAATGAGGAACGCACAGTGATTGAAGCTGCAAAGCCCAGTCTGGCTAATATGACTCAGGCTATTGTGAAGCCTAATATCATTGGGCACTTTGAACTCAAACAATACATGGTACAGCTGATCCAGTCCACAGGGCAATTTGTGGGTTTACCTCATGAAGACCCGCAGAGGCACATTCAGAATTTCCTGGAAATTACGGATACTTACAATTATCCGAACGTTTCCAAGGACTATGTCAGGATGACACTTTTCCCCTTTTCACTGATCGGGGAAGCTAAGGAGTGGTTGAATAAGGAGCCGGCGAATTCAATCCGCACTTGGGATGATCTGGCACAGAAATTCTTAATCAAGTTTTTCCCTACTAAGAAAACAAAGATATTGAGGAGTCAAATTCTTGGGTTCGAACAACGAGCTGGCGAGACACTTCGTCAAGCATGGGAAAGGTACAAGAAGATGCTCAGAGACTGTTGTAACGACCCGACCGGTTATTTTGAGCTTTTGCACTTTGATCGCCAGTTCTCGGGCATGATTTGCCCCGTGTGGTGTATTATGACTTATGTTAATCGTTGGTTTTGGTTTCAGGATTAATCTAAATGAATTTGGAAGAACAATTCTCAGTTTAAAGCTTAAAATTTGAAAGGTTTGACCAAGATTTGACTTGTTTGTATATGATCTCGGATCGAAATTTTTATGATTTGGTTAGCTCCGTTAGGTGATTTGGGACTTAGGAGCGTGATCGGAATGCATTTTGGAAGTCCGGGGAAGGTTTAGGCTTGAATTGGCGAAACTAAGATTTCGGCGTTCTCCGGTTGATAGCGAGATTTTGATATACGGGTCGGAATAGAATTCCGGAAGTTTCAGTAGCTTCGTTGTATCATTTATGACGTGTGTGCAAAATTTCAGGTCATTCGGACATGGTTTGGTTGGGTTTTTGATCAAAAACAGAATTTGGAAGTTCTTGAAATTCTTAGGCTTGAATCCGATGCAAATTTGGTGTTTTAATGTTGTTTTGAGCGTTCCGAAGGTTGGAACAAGTTTGAATAATGTTATGGGATATGTTGGCGTGTTTGGTTGAGGTCCCGAGGGCCTCGGGTGTGTTTCGGGGTGGTTTCGGATCATTTCGGGCTATTTGCAATAGCTGAAGCTGGTATCTGGTATTGTTCTTCGCGTCCGCGAGGGTCCCCTCGCATTCGCGAAGAAGGATTTGGCTTCTGGGATTTTGTTCTTCGCGTTCGCTAAGAGAGACTCGCGTTCGCGAAGAAGAAGAAATTCTGTTGCGCAGGTCTTACTTCGGAGGCTCAGAATTTTCAGATGATTCAAAAACGAAAGTTGTAGCTCTTTGAATCTAGTTTCCAGAAACATATTATAATAGTTATTTGGACATCTGCAACAAAAGTTATTGCCATTATACTAGAAGCTGTCCGACAAGAGTTTCAAAAATGACTTTTGGAAATTTTGTTCTTCGCAAACGCGAGAGGAGGACCGCAAACGCGAAGAACAAATCCCTGGGCAGCAGAATAAAGTCCAAACTCGTCTCACTCTTCCATTTTTGGACCAAGGGAGCTCGGGTGAGGCGATTTTTCGAGAGATTTTCAAGAAAACATCGGGGTAAGTGTTCTTAACTCAATTTTGGTTAGATTACCCGAATCCATTGTTATTGTTAACATGTAATTAGTGATTTTAAGTTGGAAAAATTTGAAAACCCTCTTGGATATATTTGAGGATTTGTGGGTCGAAATGTTATCGAAAATTAGTACTTTTGGTATGTATAAACTCGTGAGGAGATAAGGAACCCGTTGATGTGAAAATTTCTGAGTTTGGACAAGTGGGCCCGGGGCTCAGGTTTTGCTAATTTCGGGGTTTTTGATATCTTTTCGATTTCCGTTCTGGTTGTGGATAGATTCGACGCGCGTGGAGGCCGATTTGAGGGGCAAAGGCGTCGCGAGCTAGAGATTTCGCCGGTTCGAGGTGAGTAATGATTGTAAATGATATTTTGAGGGTTTGAAACCCCGTATTTGCACATTGTAGTGCTATATTGAGGTGACTTGCACGCCGGATAGCGAGCGTGGGGTAGAGCACCGTTGGGGATTGTGACTTAGTCCGTCCCGATTGATGAAATTACTGCGTATTTGACTGAAATTCACTTGTTATCATCATAATTTGGGCTGATTGCCATATTTGGGCTTCGTGCCAGCTATTTGAACCCTTCGGCGATTGTTGTTGATAATTCCTCACTGTTTTTAATTATATACTTGAACTCGGTCATGTATTTTTCCACTGTTTTAAAACTCGGCCAAGTTTATTATGCCTTAAACACTCGAAATGATATTTCTAAAAATATTTTGGGCTGAGCATCATGCTTTACTGTTTCCCGAGTGGCTTATGTGATTTTGTTTACTGAGTAAGGCCGAGGGCCTGTATTGTGAGCATACTTTTGGATCGGGCTGCACGCCGCAGCAGTGTTATACTGATATTGATATGAGGCCGAGGGCCTAGATTTGATGCCACGAGATGGCTTGATATTGCGCTTGGGCCGTAAGGGGCCCCTCCCGGAGTCTGCACACCCCCAATAAGCGCCGTCGACGATAAACGGATCGGGCTGCACGCCGAAGCGTTATGTGGAGCAGGCTGCACGTCGCAGCGGTACTAGTACTGTTCTGTGTGTTTACATTATTTTATTTGCTTGCTTTACCTGTTGTAGTGCTACTTCATGAGATATCTACCGAATTGCCTGACATTATCTGTTAATTGGTGTGGTGCCCGAGGGGCGGACTTCTGTGCTTATCTGCACTATTTGAATTGCACTCATTTGCATACTGTTGAAAAAGTCATTTCCAAAAAGAGGTTTTAAACTGAGCTAAGATATTTCTAAAGATTTCACAGCTTCACTATTTTTCTCAAAAGGCTTTACACTACTTCTATGTAGCATGATGATGTGACATACGTGATTTCTTACCGCTCAGTTGTTATTTACCTTTATTACTCACTGAGTTGGAGTACTCACTTTACTCCCTGCACCCCGTGTGCAGATGCAGGTAATTATTCACCCGGTAGCGGGTTTGGCTGATCAGAGTCAGAGATATAGGAGTTTAACGAGGTGGCTGCCAGCGTTCGCAGCATCGTTCTTCTCCCTTTGTTCATTATTCTTGATTAGTGTATTTTTAGACCTTGAGATAGTACTTACATTTTAATAGATGCTCGTGACTTGTGACACCCCGATTAGGGCTGTGTGGGGTTGTAATTCCGCTAATTAATATCATTAAGTCATGTTTTAGCTGTTTATTCATGTTTAAATTATTTTTGAAAAGACGAGTTGGGTTAGTTGGCTGGCCTCGTCTTCACGAGAGGCGCCATCACGACCGGGTTTGGGAATTGGGTCCTGACAAGTTGGTATCAGAGCCTAGGTTACTAGGTCTCACGAGTCATGAGCAGGTTTAGTAGAGTCTCGCGGATCGGTACGGAGACGTTTGTATTTATCCTCGAGAGGCTGCAGAACCTTTAGGAAAACTTCACATTCTTGAATTCTTATCGTGCGTCCTTGATTCAGCTTGAAAAGAAACTCTTGAAATTCCTTCCACGCGTCCGTATGCGCGTATGAACGCTCAGTATCTGATGTGCCTTAATGGCTTGTGATTTCCCTGATCGAGGGGCGAGATGTGATCTCTGTGAGTTTGATGTTGGGCCAGTCTGGAGGACTTGAGGCCAGATCTTTGCTTATGGCTTGAGCACCGAGGTACTGATTGCGTGAGCAAGTGTTTTGAACTTATACGTTCGGTAGTGCCCTATTGGTAGAAGTAATGACTGAATAGCTACGTGATGAGTATGTTATGACTGCGAGGTGTATTCATATGATTTGGAAACGACGAGAAGGGTCTGTTGGAAGATAGGAGAACTATTAGGTACTTGATTTTCAGTTCGATTGAAGGTATAGCTCCGAGTTATGGGTGTGAAGAATCTTTTCGTGTCTCCTAGTTGGGAGTGAAGTAAATTTTATGTTGCGGTATGATTTCAGACTCAGGAAGACTAAGTGACTGCGGACAGTTTATGACGGTGGAAGGTATACAGAAATGTTATATTGAGGCAAAGCAGGTGGGTTATCTCCTGCGAAGTGATCTGAAGTGGTGTGATCCCTATGTGTATGTTAGAAGATCTCATGTGTAATTGAAAAGTACGTGTTGAAATCTGAAATTTCGGGTCGCTTAAGAGAGTGGGCTTAATTGTTGCGGGGATGAATGCGAGGTTTGTAGAAGATTTACAGTACTAGATGATCTGTGTTTTCACAAACTTATAAATGATTTAAGTTTAATCTCGCTATGGTATGGTAGCATCAATAGAGTAAAAGTGTTATGAGTTATTGAGCGTATCTTGATCTATGGCTTCGAACCAAGTGGGGGAGTCTGCTGTGAGCAGTTGATTGCACGGTTAGGTGCTATGTTGGTTCCAGTTTGGGGCATGCGAGTGAATTAGCTATGGCTAGAATAAAGGAAAATTTTGACAAAGGTTATATTATGTTTCATAAGGTATGAGAATCACGAAATGTCTAGAGTGTTATTGGTAAAGAATGCTCGGCGCATAGAGCAGGAAGTTGCTTGGTTGTACTGGGATGAGGATTTCATTTTGCGGTATTGGAGTGCCAATGAGGCACGGGTGGTTCTGTTCGTTAGGTCAGGTAAGTTGCAGTTTGAATAAAGAGTGAATGACTTTTGAGAATGGTTCTAATGTGTTCAAGATTCTACAGGGAACAATCGGGTATCTTAAGGTTGTGTATGTGGTTAGAGACTGTGTTTTCATTGGAAGAGGTCAAGACTTGTGGTATTTTTATGTTAATTATGGGATTCTATGTATCAGTATTAGGAAAGTAAAGGTAACGGATTTAGATTCGCAGGAAGTTCTTCAGAGTAAAGTATTCTGGAATGTGGTGTTTCTGGGAATATCTGAGAGAGTATTCAGTGGCTTATGGGTCTTAGACAGTGTGGTCTTATGCTTGGGTCTCGTGTGGTAAGCCTGGGTTGAGAAATTATGGTGCTACAGCAAGGGGAAATATCAAGTTGAAGATGAATCAGAAGGAAATTTAGATGGATGGAGTAGCTTGATAGTAGACCGAATCGGTATGGAAAGGATATGATTAATTCTTTGTATGTGTTCGAGGTAATGAGTTCTTACAGGTATTCTGCAGCACTGCTCTTAGGTTTTGATGGCTTGCTTAGCTTGGTCTAGTTAGAAGGATTTAGTCTTGGCAGTTTAATTTGTGCAAACGGAATTCGGAGAGTTCTTGATGGTCTTTACCGCGGTTTGGAGATGTATATTTTCTACGGGCAGGCGGAGCATGGTATGTGTAGTGACTTTTCTTCTAGATGGGACCAATGGAAAGTTCTTGACTAGTTGAGTACGTAGATGTTTGTGGCTCGGAAGGGATATGAAGTTCTCGTGTTATCCAGGGATGGTATGGCACATGCGATATGTTGTGTAGGATTGAGATTGGCATGTGTAAGGTCACAGTTCAGGTTTGAATTGAAGGTCATAAATTCTTAGGCAGCACGGGCAGTTTCAGATAATTAGAGAAATGAACTTCAGATGATTTGAGAAATGATCTGCAGATGATTAAGGAAATGGTAATGCTAATTGAGGTGATTTTACGAGGGTATATGTTTCAGAAAGAGGCAATGTGATTAAGTTGATGGTACTTCGGTAATGTTGCAGCACTTCTTGTCAGATCGGCTGCTGATATTCGAGTTTGCTTGGCAGCACAGAAGAATCTTAGAGTATCTCTCATGGAAAGATTGAGTTCTAGAGGTGAGTTATATATGCGAGTGGCGGAATTAGGATCAGATATGGTAATTCGTGTATTTTATGGACTTAGAGACTGTAAGTTCTCATATACAGATTAGCTCGTGGTTGTGGATGACAAAATATGGGTAAGTTAGTCAGATGTTAGTATGCGCTATGATTCAGTCATTGTGAACCTTCGAAGGATTATTTATCTGTTGTGGGTAACTAGAGTTGATGTGTGGTCCATTGGGAGACCTATATGGGTATGTGTCCGGCATCGAGACGGCTTGTTGACTTCGAGTTGCTACTGGAGAGGGATGTGTTGATTCGGTTGTTAATGAGCTATTAGCAATTAGGGGGATCTATGAGTTATCTTTCCGTGTTGTGAGACACTAGGATTCGTTGGTTATAGGCACAAGTGGTGCGGTTCCATTGGGGTCTCATAGTGGAATTCGAGCGGGAAGAGTACTGGTTATTGCTCGGTGGATGGCGTATCGGTTATGTCCTTTCGGGTATGTGTAATGTATGTAAATTTCTTCGCGGTGGTTATGATGATTGTTTTGGTTTTAGACATCATATTGCGCATGGTTGTCGATTTTGGAGCATAGGGACTTGATGTGTTTCATGTGGACTAGCGTTTGGATGAGGTCACGCATTGGAGTGAAGTTTTGTGGATGTATGATCCGGCGAGTTAGTTCGTGTGTTCTGTTTCTATGATGGTAGACGGGTTCTCAGTCTTGTGATGTGATGGTACTGGTGAGCTTGAGGTACAGCTCTTTCATTGGAGTCATTTTCATGATTTGAGTATGTTCGGACTGTTGCTTATTGGTGCGCGTTTTGCGCAAGTTGTGGCTTAGTCCTGTATTGATGTGTCATGTCACCAGAGTAGCGTGTTGGATTAGAGGAGATCGTTGGGATCATTAATGAATACGAACGGATTCGATTTCAGCATGTTGGAAGGATAATATCGAGCTTTGGCTCAAAAATTTGCTTTGGTATTTGCCAAAAGAGAAGTGGCTTCATGAATGGTTGATCTGGGAAATGGTTATCGCTTATTGCGTGTTTCATTATCATTGGCAGTATATGAAAGTGTTGGAATGAGACTTTAGTTGATAAGAGGTTTTCTACCGGTATTCGGTTGTTGCGTACAGCTACTGTGAATGGAAGTTATCGCTACATGTATTTGAGTTATGTGGTATGTCATATAATTGCACCTGAGGTTGTAGGTATGGGTTAATACAGCTTGTTCAGACTTATT
>NW_017674092.1:101294-108932 GCF_001879085.1 Nicotiana attenuata | reverse complement strand
GCTTTTACAGTTAGACGTTATTTAATTTATTAACATCTATCTATCTTATACTACATATTAACTGTTTATTAATTCTGTAATCGAGAGAGGCGGAAGAAATAATATAGTTAAATGTAGTATTGATAAATGTTAATATTTATTCAGTAACATCTATCTCTTTTATGTTATAATTAATTTTACACTTATTTGTAATCGAGAGAGGCGAATGGTGTAATAATAAGTTATAACAAGTAGGGTAACCGAAAGGGACTTACTATCAAGAGCATATTTTAGTTCAATCATATATTTCTGGTTCTTTAGTATTACTATTTTGAAGATTAATTTGTATAACCGAGAGGAGTGCAATTAATTATTCAACTTGAGTAATAATATATATTTGTAATCGTGAGAGGCATTTATACCTTTTTGAGAAATAGAAATTGAAGAATAATAATTCTACTACATAATAGAAATATTAAGTGAAGTCAAGATCCCAACACCTTTTATTATATTTGTGAAAAATAAAATATTTTCTACCACTCTATTTATGCATTTTTAGTTAGTTAATTTACAACTCAACTCTTTCTGATTTTCTCAAATAGTAATTAAAACAAGAAACGTCTGTAGAATAGATAAACCAATCTCTGTGGGTTCGACATCTTTCTATACTATAATTTGACAGAGTACGAGTTTAATTTATACACACGCCAGACACTCGTCAAATTTTTGGCGCCGTTGCCGGGGATTGGCTAAAGTCTACTACAGATTAATTGTTTTTCTACTAATTTGAGATCTATTTTTATTGTCTAATTATTTTAACTTTTCTACAGAAATTTCAGAAAGTGTATGACCCGTTCCTCTTCTAGAGAACTAGTCAAATACGATCCTGAAATTGAAAAATCCTTGCGGTTGTTGCGAAAAGAACAAACCTCACGATCTCAAATTTTCACATCAGAGGAAATGGAGAACGAAGAACTCAATAACCAACTTCCACCACATCAAGCAGAAGAACAGTTTGATGAGGTGGCACCACGACGTGATAGAATACTTAGAGATTATGCAAGGCCAGATCATTTTGAAGGAGAATCAAGTGTGAGGATACCACCAATTGCAGCAAACAACTTTGAAATCCGCACAGGCTTGATTCAAACCATTCAACAGTCATGTCAGTTTACTGGTGATGCGAGTGAAGATCCTCACACCCATTTAATTGATTTTCTTGAATTAGTTGAAACTTGCAGGTATAATGGAGTCACAACAGATGCTATTAGGTTGCGGCTTTTTCCTTTTTTCATTAAAAGGTGAAGCCAAAACATGGTTGCGAAGTCTACCAAGAGGTTCCATTACAACATGGGACCAAATGACCCAAAAATTTCTTAATAAATATTTTTCACCTGCAAAAACATTTAAAATGAAGCAAGAAATCAATAATTTTATGCAGACAGATTTTGAATCTGTATACCAGGCATGGGAAAGATTAGCAGCAATGTTAAGAAAATGCCCACATAATGAAATTTCAGAAAATGCTGTTCAATGGCCCTCAGACAGAATGATTATCAAAAAAACGGCAGGAGTAAATCAAGTTGAAGCTTTGAAATCATTGACACAACAAATTGTGACCTTAACACAAAACGTTGAGGCTTTTCAGGTAGGTGCTCACACATCATCCCAACATGAGAATTGTGATGTTTGTCAAGGTAATCATCCAAATCATGAATGCCAAGCTTCAACACAAAATGAGGAACAGGTAAATGTGATTGGTTATAGAAATAATTACTCATTCGGTAGTCCCATGGCACAAAAACATCCAGGATTTCAATGGAGTAATCCTAATGGTGCTGAAAATCCTCAAAGATTTTTTAATCAAAAGCAGCAGGTACAGGGACCACCTGGTTTTCAAAATCAAAATAGAGGGCAACAAAGTTTTCGACAATATCAGCAGCAGCCTCAAAGAGCTCATCAACAAAGCCTTGAAGACCTGATGTACAAATTCATTAAGGCTACTGACGAGAAGGTTGAAAGTCAACATTCAGCTATCAAGAATTTGGAAATTCAGGTAAGCCAATTAGCAACCCTCATGTCTGGACAAATTCAAGGTGCTCTACCAAGCAACACTGAGAAAAATCCAAAAGAACACCTCAAAGCCATCTCTCTACGATCAGGTAAATCTCTTGATGATCCATATGCAGATAGAGAAGGAAAGCCACAAGAAGTGGAAAAGGTAAATGAAGGTGAGAATAAAATAGAATCTAAGTTTGCAAAAGAACAAAAGAATAAAGGGAAAAATGTACAAGAAAATGAATTGATAACAAATCCTCACTCTGTACCTCTCCCTTTTCCCCAAAAGATGAAAAGAGAAAAGCTTGACAAACAGTTTTCAAAGTTTCTAGATATTTTGAAGCAACTTTACATTAACATACCTTTCACAGATGCTTTGACACAAATGCCTTCATATGCTAAATTTCTCAAAGAAATTTTGTCAAGTAAACGAAAATTGGAAGAAGTTTCAGTGGTTAAGCTTACAGAAAAATGTAGTGCTATACTTCAAAATAAGCTCCCTCAGAAACTTGGTGATCCGGGAAGTTTTACAATTCCTTGTACCGTGGGAGGTACTCACTTTGAAAAGGCGTTATGTGATTCAGGTGCTTCAATAAATCTAATGCCTTTTTCAATTTTCAGGAAATTAGAACTTGGTGAGATGAAAGATACTGGAGTGTCTCTTCAATTAGCTGATCAAAGTACTAAGAGACCAAAAGGAATTATTGAAAATATCCTTGTTAGAGTTGATAAATTTATATTCCCTGTAGATTTTATATTACTTGAAATGGAAGAAACTACTGAGGTACCATTGATTTTAGGCAGACCATTTCTTGCAACAAGAAGAGCAATAATTGATGTCCATCAAAGACAATTAATTTTGCGAGTTGATGAGGAAAGAGTGATTTTTGACATGCAGAAAATGATGAAATTTCCTGGGGATGAGTCATCATCATCTTGTTTTCAAATTGACTTACTAGATGACCTCGTAGATGAATACAAAGATAATCAGTTAATTACTGATTCATTGGAGAGATATTTGGCTAGGTCAGGTACCATAAGTGATGATAACCCCGTAATTAGAGAACAAGCTGAAATACTAGAAAAAGAATCAGAAAATAAGAAAGTCTCACAACAAGGAGTACAATTAAAAATTGAACTCAAAGAACTTCCTTCTCATTTAAAATATGTGTTTCTTGAACCTGAATTATTTCCAGTAATCATTTCATCTTCTTTGACTATAGAACAGGAAAGCAAATTGATTGGAGTCTTGAGAAAACACAAAAGAGCCTTAGGGTGGACTATTGCTGACATTAAAGGAATCAGTCCAGCTATTTGTATGCACAGGATTCTTATGGAGAATGATTATAAGCCAATAGTCCAACCCCAAAGGAGACTAAACCCAGCAATGCAAGAAGTCGTCAAGAAAGAAGTGGTTAAACTTCTAGCAGCAGGTATCATTTATCCAATATCTGACAGTCCTTGGGTAAGTCCTGTACAAGTAGTACCAAAGAAAGGAGGTATGACAGTAATAAAAAATGAAAGTAATGAACTCATACCCACTAGAACAGTCACAGGATGGAGAGTCTGTATTGATTACAGACGACTTAATGATGCCACAAGGAAAGATCATTTTCCTTTGCCCTTTATTGATCAAATGCTTGAAAGAGTTGCAGGCCATGGTTTTTACTGTTTTCTTGACGGATATTCTGGGTATAATCAGATACCAATTGCTCCAGAAGATCAAGAGAAAACCACATTCACATGCCCCCAAAGTACGTATGCTTACCGAAGAATGCCATTTGGACTATGCAATGCTCCTGCTACATTTCAGCGTTGCATGTCGGCAATTTTCTCAGATATGACCGAAAAGTTTCTTGAAATATTTATGGATGATTTCACACTTTTTGGTAAGACATTTGAAGATTGTCTCTATCATTTAACTCTGGTGCTTAAAAGATGTGAAGAGACAAATCTAGTTCTTAATTGGGAAAAATGTCATTTCATGGTAACAGAGGGGATTGTTTTAGGACATAAAATTTCTGCTAAAGGGATAGAAGTTGATAAGGCTAAAATTGATCATATAGCAGGATTACCCCCTCCTACCACTGTTAAAGGATTAGTAAGTTCGTAGGCATGCTAGGTTTTATAGAAGGTTTATAAAAGATTTTTAAAAAATTACAAAACCTCTTACTAACCTACTGATGAAAGATGTGAAGTTTGAATTTTCAGATGATTGCAGAAAAGCATTTGAGATTCTCAAGGAACATTTGACTAATGCTCCAATTGTTGTTTCTCCTGATTGGAGCGAACCATTTGAAATAATGTGTGATGCAAGTGATATAGCAGTTGGAGCAATATTGGGACAAAAGAGAGACAAGATTTTCAGGCCTATTTACTACGCCAGTAGAACCCTCAATGAAGCTCAAAAGAATTATGCTACAACTGAGAAGGAACTACTAGCAGTAGTATTTGCGTTTGACAAATTTCGTTCCTATTTGATAGGAACAAAGGTTACAATTTATACTGATCATGCAGCTTTAAAATACCTTTTAGCAAAGAAAGATGCTAGACCCAGATTGCTAAGATGGATACTCCTTTTGCAAGAATTCGATCTTAAAATAAAAGACCGAAAAGGTTCTGAGAATCAGGTAGCTGATCATTTGTCTCGTTTGGAAAATCCTCCTACCGAGATAAAAGATATCAAAGAGGAATTTCCTGATGAACATATATTTTTAGTCACAACCGTTATAAATCGACCACTGTGGTTTGCTGATATTGCCAACTACTTGGCTGGAGGATGGATTCCAAAAGATTTTTCTTATGAACAAAAGAAAAAACTTAAAAAAGACGCAAGACATTATTACTGGGAAGATCCTTACTTGTTTAAATTTTGTGCAGATGACATAATCAGGAGATGTGTACCGGAGACAAAAATGAACAACATCTTAAGTCACTGCCATGATGGGGCTGCAGGAGGACACTATGGCGGATGAAGGACATCAGCTAAAGTACTTGAAGTTGGATTTTTCTGGCCTACTCTATTCAAAGATGCAAGGAATTATGTCGCCACTTGCGATAAATGCCAGAGAATTGGTAACATTTCAAAAAGGGACGAAATGCCTCTTAACTCTATTTTTGTGTGTGAAATCTTTGATGTATGGGGCATTGATTTTATGGGTCCTTTTCCTCCTTCAAACGGCTATGAATATATTTTGGTAGCTGTTGACTATGTTTCGAAATGGGTAGAAGCAATTGCTATTAAAAAAAATGATGCTCATATTGTTTGTGCTTTTCTCAAGAAAAATATTTTTTCTAGATTTGGAACTCCACGAGTTATAATAAGTGATCAAGGAACTCATTTTATAAATAGACAATTCGCTAGTTTATTGTCAAGATATGGAGTAACTCATAAAACAGGAACTCCATATCATGCTCAAACAAGCGGGCAAGTTGAAGTATCCAATAGAGAATTAAAAAGAATTTTAGAAAAAACTGTTGGTTCTTCTCGAAAAGATTGGTCTTTAAAGTTAGATGATGCTTTATGGGCATATAGAACTGCTTTCAAAACTCCCATAGGCACATCTCCTTATAGAATAGTTTTTGGAAAAGCTTGTCATTTACCTGTGGAATTAGAACATAAAGCATATTGGGCTATAAAATTATTGAATCTAAACTTGCCAGATGCAGGTAAAAATCGTCTATTGCAGCTTGATGAGTTGGAAGAATTCAGACTTACAGCATACGAAAATGCAAAAATTGTATAAGGAAAAGAAAAAAAATGGCATGACAAGCTCATTCGCCATAAAGATTTTAAAGTTGGAGATCAAGTTCTGTTGTATAATAGCCGATTGAGGTTATTCTTAGGAAAGTTTAATTCACGCTGGACAGGACCGTACATTGTAACAGAAGTAACCTCCTATGGTGCCATTGAAATACAACGTACAAATGGGGGAGATAAATTCAAAGTAAACGGTCATCGTTTGAAGCCTTATATCAGCAGATTCTTCGACAAACAGGCTTCAACAATACTTTTTACCTAATTTTTAAAACAAGTCGAGCTGATGACGTTAAACTCAGAACTATTTTCTTCCCATCTCTTTAATCTTTTAAGTAATTATTAGTAGCAACATATAATATTTCCTTTTTAGTATATATATATATATATATATATATATATATATATATATATATATATATATGTATGTATGTATGTATGTATGTAGTATGTATTCATATATTTTTCCATGATGAAAAAAAAAAAAAACTCCCATGATTTAGCAATGAAAGGTTTCTCCTATCATGAAAAAGAACATTTCTTTGCTATAATCTTGTCTTTGTTTATGAGAGAAACTTTGAGAAGCCAAGAAAAAGGAAATGAGGCTAGAATCAAAAAGAATATCAGGGAAGCTCCTTTATCTCCTTTTACTTTTAATTTATTTGTCATGAGGACATGACATTATTTAAGCTAGGGGGTAGAAGAATATGTTAGTTATATATATGTTTCTTTTAAGTTTTTTCGGTTAAATATAAAAAATAAAAATAAAAACGTATATTTTACAACTGAAAAATGTGTTTTAGTAAAATTATAATTTTTTTTAAAAAAAATGAAAAAAAATTGAGTTGCCTTATTCTTAAGGCAACTTATTTCATGTACTTCCATGGATTTCTTGTTCAGTTCTTTGCCATGGTCGTAATATTTTGAACTGAACATTTTTTTAGGACTTTTAGTTGTTTTAACTAGTTTTGGTAAATAAGTTGGCTAAACTTGATTTGACTTGAAAAACGTGAGACTTAGAAAAGACGAATTTGATTAAGTACCATTCATGGGTTTTATGATTACTTTTCTAAGCTCATACTCACTTCTTGGTGATTGAAATCATAGTTTTTATTGGTTCCAAGTGTATTGTGCGGTTAGCTTATATTGTCTAGTTCTCCTGCTTATTTGGAAATCTAGAACTTGCCTTGAATGTGGTTTGAAGCGAAATTCTAGGTAGATCTTTGAGTTGAGAAATGAAAGTAGGCTTTCTTTGTTGAGCCATAGCCTAATTAACCTACCTTGATGATCTTTATCCCTAGTTAGCCCAGTTGAGCCTAAATAAATTATCTCTTCTTTTGTTGGTCGTCAAGCTTTAACCCTTAGCCTGTTTGTTGTTACGACTTATTATTTGTTCATCCAATTCTCTTTGGGCACTTTAAAAATTGATCTGAATGTAAAAATCTAGGCATGAGGTGTAATTGTGGAAACAACTGACGAAAGAACAATTATTTGAGCTTGTTGATCTCTTGAGATGATTTTATGAGAATTAAAAAACAAAAAAAAATTATAAAAAAAAAGTTGCTTCTGAAGTTCTGACAAAAAAAAAAGTTACAAAAGAAAAGGGAACAACAAAGAGATATTGTCAGCTCCATTCAAAAAAAAAAATATGAAAGTTGTGAATGGGTTTTTAAAAAGAGAGGTCGATTGCTTAAAAGCATATGGAAGACAATCGTGCTTGAGCGATAAAAGTAAAAGTGTAGTGTCTACAGGGAATTCGAGTCACTATTATCTATATGTATCCTTCCATTTCCTAAGCCTACATTACAACCTTGTAAAAGTCCTACATGATCTCAACTCAAAGA
>NW_017674092.1:18043-99784 GCF_001879085.1 Nicotiana attenuata | reverse complement strand
TTAATTTACAACTCAACTCTTTCTGATTTTCTCAAATAGTAATTAAAACAAGAAACGTCTGTAGAATAGATAAACCAATCTCTGTGGGTTCGACATCTTTCTATACTATAATTTGACAGAGTACGAGTTTAATTTATACACATGCCAGACACTCGTCACGTACCCCGGTCAGAGATGATAGATACCGGAACACCATGAAGTTTGACAATCTCACGGATATAAACCCGAGCCAACTGCTCAGAATAATAGGTGTTCATCACAGGAAGGAAATGAGCTGACTTGGTCAGCCTATCCACAATCACCCAAACTGCATCAAACTTTCATTGAGTGAGAGTCCAACAGCGAAATCCATGGCGATTCGCTCCCATCTCCACTCTGGGATATCAAACTTCTGAAGCAATCCACCCGGCCGCTGATGCTCATATTTCACCTGCTGACAATTTAGGCACCGAGCAACATATTCCACTATGTCCTTCTTCATTCTACGCCACCATTAATGCTGCCTCAAGTCCAAATACATCTTTGCGGCACTTGGATAAATAGAGTACCGCGAGCTATGAGCCTCCTGAAGAACCAACTCCCGCAACCCAACCACATTAGGCACACATAGCCTGCCCTGCATCCTCAATGCACCATCATCCCTAATAATAACCTCCTTAGCATCACCGTGTCCATAAGGACAAGCAGATGGGGGTCATCATACTGACGATCCCTGATACGATCACAAAGAGAAGACTAGGAGACCACACAAGCCAATACTCGGCTAGGCTTGGAAATATCCAATCTCACAAACTGGCTAGCTAAGGCCTTAACATCCAACGCCATGGGTCTCTCTGCAGCTGGTAGATAAGCCAAACTCCCAAAACTCTCTACCCTGGCGACTCAAAGCATCGGCCACCAAATTGGCCTTCCCCGAGTGGTACAAAATGGTGATATCATAATCCTTAAGAAGCTCTAACCACCTCCTCTTACGAAAATTAAGATCCTTCTGCTTGAACAGATGCTGCAAACTTCGGTGATCAGTGTAGATCTCACAAGGGACACCGTACAAATAGTGCCTCCAAATCTCAAGGCATGAACAATAGCAGCTAACTCAAGGTCGTGGACAGGATCACTCTTTTCATGCACCTTCAACTATTTAGATGCGTAGGAAATCACCCTACGGTTCTGCATCAACACCGTACCGAGGCCAACTCGCGACGCATCACAATAAACTTTATAAGAACTCGAACCAGAATGCAATACCAATTGTGGGGCTGTAGTCAAAGCTATCTTGAGCTTTTGAAAGCTCTCCTCACACTCCTCTGTCCAACTGAATGGAGCACCCTTTTGGGTCAGCCTGGTCATAGGTATTGCAATAGATGACCTCAATAAATTGATGGTAATAGCCCGCCGAACCAAGAAAACTCTAGATCTCTGTAGCGGAGGACGGTCTGGGCCAACTCTGCACTACTTCCACTTTCTTCGAATCTACCTTGATCCCTTCACTCGAAACCACATGACCTAAGAAGGCAACGGAATCTAATCAGAACTCACATTTTGAGAACTTTGCATATAAATTCTTCTCTCTCAAGGTCTGAAGCATAGTCCTCATGTGCTACTCATGATCCTCTCGACTCTGGGAGTACACCTGTCACGACCCAAAATCCACTAAGGGTAGTGATGGCGCCGGACACTATTGTCAGGCAAGCCAACACAAAATAACTAGTATCTTCTCGTTTTAGATATTTCTGAATTCACTTCTTGTATACATTTAAACAATAAAGAATAAATTCCACTGAATAAATAATGATATCTTTAACAATTTCAGAATACTGAAAAATACTATAGATACCCCAGAACCCGGTGTCACAAGTGCATGAGCTAATTCTAGGAAAAATCAAATGAAGTACAATAACTGTTCGGAATACAACTTGGACAGAAGGTAAATACAATTCACTGGAAGAGACTATGCCGGTTGTGGGTCGCCTCGAGAGATGCAACTTACCTAAGTCTCCGTATCATCCATGCTGCTACGCCCATTAGGTCGCTAGTCGTACATGTGCCCGTGCAACAGAAATGCACAGCAAGTGTAACATGAGTACGAAAACAACGTGTACTCAGTAAGTATCCCGTCTAATCTCGAAGAAGTAGAGACGAGAGGTCAACTTCGACACTTACTAGTGGTCCAATAATGATACCCCAATAATGTAATAAGTCAAGGATTTTACAAAGAGGGTTGTAATTCAATAGAATAAAGCAAGTAAACAATTCTTTCTTTTATAGGAAATTCCCAAATTCCTTTTCATCATTTATACATTTATTATCAAGCCAAGGAGAAACAATATCAACTTCAATAAGTTTCAAGGCAAGCAATACAAGCATGCACAAATCATGCCGAGGTCGTACAGCCGGATCCAACAATATTTAAATTGTGCACTGCCAGAGGGTCGAATGGCGCGAACCATAGATACATCTATTATTCCGCTCACGATTCATACATGTGACGCGATCAAATACAAATAAACAATCACCCTGCTCGCGAATCATACATGCGACGCAGGTGCACATAAAAACACATATTCAAATAGTCAATCAAGGCTTCATCTAGGAAACAATTATTCAAGGAGGTGTAAATTTCTCTTTTACAAGTCAAGAAAATGAAGTTTAACTCTTTTAGAAAATCATTTTCCACTTCGATATGATTTAAGCAATTTAAACTATCAATAAGGTTACAATTATTATAAGTAAGCATGCTTTTTGGTCCTAGACTACCCGGACATAAGCATAATAGTAGCTACGCACAGACTCTCATCACTTCGTGCGTACGTAGCCCCCCACAAATAGCAGCACATATTTAATTAATTCACCTATGGGGACAATTCCCTCTTACAAGGTTACAAAGGAGACTCACCTCACTCCGAAGTTCCATAACCGGCATTCCACTCCCTTCCGAAGACTCAAATTGATGCACAACGTTCCAAAACTAGCCAATGATTATGTAAACCCATTAATACATGTTCAATTACTCATAATTATCCAACTTATAACAATTTCTAACCCCGATCGAAATGTTGACAAAAATGTCTTCTGGACCACGTGCCCGGATTCTAACAAATTTCAAAGATAAAGTTTGCCCATAACCTCATGAACTCAAATATGCAATTTACTCTTAATTTCATGCCCAAAATCGTGGTCAAAATCCAAGAATACCAATTTTTCTAGGTTTTCCTCAAACCCCAAAATTTCTACCAATTTTCATGCTAAAATCCATACATAATCAATATATTTAACTCAAGATAGGCGGGGTTGGCTTACCTTGTCGTTGATGCTGAAAAACCCCCACTTGAAGCTCTCCAAAAATTGTCCAAACAAGTGAAAGATGAAAGAATATGGCCAAATCCCGACTTTAAAACAACTCACTACCTCCAGCTTTTTTGCACTTGCGGTCACTTGACCACTTCTTCGGTTCCGGAGGTGCGGCCACATTACCGCATCTGCGGTCCTTCACCAAGCCCTCTCCTTCCGCTTCTGCGCTTCTCCTTCCGCAGGTGCGGTCCTGCTTCTTATAAGGCCCCGTGAAAAATTTCTACTCAAACTCGCAAGCTCGCCGCGGTTCGGACCCTTTGGACTGATCTATTCATTAAAAAGTCAAGGGATAATGTTTTCTAGAAAAGTGCGATTCTGTGGTCCAGTATGCGATCGCATAATAGCTATGCGGACCGCATAGTTTTCGCAGAGTGAAGCAGTGTGTTGGTCAATTTTGAGGTCAACTATGTGGTCACTTATGTGATCGCATAATCAATATGCGGGCCGCATAGTCATCGCATAATCCCCTTGGAATTTTGCGAGGGGCAGTTCTACGGTGCATTATGCGACCGCAGAACAGGTATGCGGACCGCATTTCTATCGCATACCCAGACAGTGTGTTCAGGTTTTGGGACCATTTTTGCGGTCCATTTTGCGGGCCGCATGTCAGGTATGCGATCGCATATGCGATCGCAGATCATGTCGGGGCTCCTATTTTCTAACTTTTAAAACCCGACCCCATTCCATTAAAAATACCCCGTTAGACCATTTTTCTATTATTTCACTGTATACAGAGTGAGAGGGGAAGCTCTAGAGAGAGAAGGAGTGATCTTCATCAAGTCCCCACTCAACCCTTGCCCCAAATCCTTGAAGATTGTCAAGTGAAATTGCTAGGTCTTCACCCTAAAAGGTAAGAATTTGTACCCTCCTCTATAATTTCGAAATTTCTATTAAATTAAGTGATTAGCAAGTGGGTTCATGGGTATAAGGGCTGATAATCTTGCATGCCTGAAAGATAATGGGGTATGTGGAGGTCGTGAATCAAAAAAATAGCAATTGTGGTATAGGATAACGAAAATCCCTCACAAAAGGGAATCACTGTGCACACTTAGTGCTTGGTAATATGCTCAAATGAGCTAGAATCCTAATCATGTCTCTAATTCTTGGTTCAATTTGCAATTCTTATAAAATAGATTGAAGTGCTTAGAGTCCCGGAATTTATTATAAAGACTTAAGGAAATCTCTATTGAGGTATGTATGGCTAAAACCCCCTCCTCTTAGAAATTGAGCTTCCATGGTGGCCGTGCAAATGTTGTAAGTTCGAAACTTGATTGATACAGTACTTGTATGTTAAATAAATTGATGTTGTGAAAATGGTCGTGGAAGGTACTTCTTCATGTGTTTAATGTGTTACTCCCATTGAATTAAGGATGTGTGGTGAATGGAACATAAGCTATGTGCCAAATGCCTAAATGTCAAGTCAAGGTTGCATTGTGATTGATATGCCGAACTAGATAAATTCCTCTTTATGCTTATAACCTAAACTGCTTTTGTATGTGCCTATGGTCTTAAGTGGTAAAGTAAATGTTGAAATTGGGAATAATGTGAAATGTGAGTTATGGGATGTGGTAATTGTGGCCCCAAATGCCAATAAAATAATACACGTGTAACCAAAGATTTGGGTGAGAATGAAATAATGGTAACTTCTCGGGGAGATGGCTTAGCCGATCGGGCCGTGATCGCACGCCATGTTATGCACACGTGGTGGTAATGTATCGATGATTGAAACTGGAAAGTGAAAATGAAATAATGGTAATGTCTCGGGGAGACGGCTTAGCCAATCGGGCCGTGATCGGACTTCGCTCAAGGAAGCGGTGGTAATGTGGATAATGATGCAACACTATGGGATGCCCTAATCTAAAACCTCAGAAACTTTGTGAAAATTATGTGAACCTCTTATATTGTTGATGTGGTGCTTATTTGAAACTTTGTTGTCTTTATGATTTCCTCTTTACTCTTGTATGGTTGTTCTTTCTATCAGGATGGTGTTTAGTTATACATACTAGTACTATTCTATGGTACTAACGCCCCTTTTGCCGGGGGCGCTACATTTTTAAATGAATGTAGGTGGCCCATAGCGGATAGTGCTGATCGCGCGTAGCGGAGCATCCTCCTCTCAAAGTCTTGGTGAGCCCCTTTCTCCTTCCAGGGGTTATGTTGAACACCTTTTGTTATAGATATCCACTTTTGAGGTATAGCCGGGGCCTTGTTGCCGGCGTTGTTATCATTGTCTTTTGTATCCTTAGAGGCTCCGTAGACGTTTGTTTGGGTTATGTACGGGCGTTGGATGGGTCTGTGAACTATGTTCTAATTATAAACTCTTGCTTTATTCTAAACTATAACTGTATGAAATCTTGGAGATCTAACTACAGTTTAAGGTTGTGTTATAAAATGAACTATCAAGGTTGAATGTACAACCCCTCTTAGTGTCTAATAAAACAGAAATCGAATCCGTTAAATCACATTGAGTTGGATAGAAAGTGACTGATAAGGATTGCTCAGTTGGGTTCACTCGATTGGGCGCCGGTCGAGCCTCCCAAGGTTAGAGCATGACACTTCTGCGGCAACATGACCGCATCTGCGGTCCCAGCCTTCTCCCTTCTCAACAGCATCCTCGCTCCTTTGGCCGCTTCTGCGGCTCCGCACCTACGGCCAAGACCTCGCAGGTGCGGTTACACCAGATAACAGCAGGCTTCAGCTCTTCCTCCCAACTCCAATTCGATCCGTTAACCACCCGGAATCCACCCGAGGCCCCCAGGACCCCGCCCAATCATTCCAATCAGTCCCATAACATAACACGGACCTGCTCGAGGCCTCAAATCACATAAAAAAACGGTAAAACCATGAATCGCTCTCCAATTCAAGCTTAATGAACTTTAGAATTTCAAACTTCTATATTCGATGCCGAAACCTATCAAATCATGTCCGATTGACCTCAAATTTTGCACACAAGTAATATTTGACATTACGGACCTTCTCCAACTTCCGGAATCAGAATCCGACATCGATATGAAAAAGTCCCCTTCCGGTCAAACTTCCCAAAACCATTAAATTTTTATCTTTAGCCAAGTGACTCCAAAATGACCTGCGGACCTCTGAATTCACTTCCGATCGCGCTCCCAATACCATAATCACCATACGATGCTATTCGTAGACTCGGAATCCATAACGGACATCGATAGCATTGAAATGCACATCAACCCAAATTTATGAAATTCTTCCAAAATGCTAACTTCCGCAATAGGCGCTGAAACGCTCCCGGGTCATCCAAAACCCGATCCGGACATACGCCCAAGTCTGAAAATATTATACGAACCTACTAGAACGTTCGAATCCCGATTCTGAGATCGTTTACTCAATATCCAATCTTAGTCAATCCTTTCAACTTAAAGCTTCCGAAATGAGAATTCTCTTTCCAAATCAACTCCGAACTTCCCGGAATTATATTCCGACCATGCGTACAAGTCCTAATACATAAAGTGAAGCTGCTCATGGCTCAAACTGCCGAACAACGCGCTGGAGCTCAAAACGACCAGTCGGGTCGTTACATTCTCTCCCACTTAAACATACGTTCGTCCTCGAACGTACTAAGAACTGCAGTTGGGTTGCCTGAAATCGCTATTAAACACCTTGTGCACCTACCCATGCTATCACCACTCAGTTGAGCACATTAGCTCGATCAAATCTGAAGATATTCTCTATTATTCAAGCACATAAGCTTAGAACCCAAATTTCAACTCCCGAAATTCTCTACCAGGCCCGCTGCAAACCTACGAACACCGTCTCAATCACCACACGATGCACCGATAAATGATTGCATACCTTTGCCGAGTTCATACTACGCGTTGCGTAGTTCACATGACCATAATAGCATTCTCTGATAACAATAGCTGAAATTCCACGAGTCTGATGCTCCCAATGCACCTCATGATATATGTAAGTCTTGTTTAAACTCTCCCAATACCGCAACGACGGAAGAGACGTGAAGAATTCATAACAAACTGCCGAGCCGGCAAACCGGTGAGTCTATACTCCTGACAAGAATCATTACCTTATTCTGAACCAAATAATGGTATTTGCTCTTTAATATACTTCATATGATCCGATCGCACTGATCCTAGATCCAATAACCTTGTCTCACCTAGTACAAAGTGCTCAGGCGACAAGCCACCCCAGTCATGACCAAAAGCCTCATATGCTGCCACAATGTGCCAATAGGTTACCAATTCGAACGTGATACATAAGGAAAACGAACTCTAGAATGGACTACTCAACTCACGCAACTAATAGGAGCTTTCCTCAGAAAAATGGGGAAACAAAACACACAAAAGAAAAAATAATAAATCTGTATTCAACATCACACTGTTGTGCCGTGCAATCCGATCCAAATAACCTGCCCATGGCGGCGTGCCACCCGTTCCACACCTAAAATTCACATAAGAAGATACAATTCGAGCTAAATTGCTCATTACTTACAAAATACCGAATATCGGTCACAAGCACGCTAAGTGCATAATACCATCCCTGGGGAGATACACTTCTAGCTAAATTGCTCATGACTTACAAAATACTGAATATCGGTCACAAGCACGCTAACTGCATAATACAATCCCTGGGGAGACATATAGCGCCATAAGCTAACAAACTCAAGCACAACTGAGGTGCAATATATGTTTTGAAACTCAAGAGCTATCCTGCTCACATAACGACGTCGCTACGCGGAACTTCAACACATAAGAAAATTATCAAGCCGTTCACAACTCACATGGCACAATATAGCATTTCATGAAATAGCCGACGACGAAACAACATCCCACGCTCGAATACTCCTCCATGAGGAGTGTTACACTGAACTGAACACATCTGGCCTGCTATAGAGCCCATATTCATATTTAAATCCACCCACCGACCTCAAGCCGATTCCGATCGCACCGTAATAGGCTAATAACCTTTCAAGGATCCATAATAATCCCCCTTTCCCATGACTCATAATAAGCAACAATCATAACCGGAGCAAACCTCCACAGTCCACAACCCAATAAACCGAGTGCCCTTCAGGCATAAATACTCAAATCAGCGATGTTACCACAACTTTCACACCTGGTTTAAATTTCAAATCAATTAAGTGACTACATGTCACATTCATACAATCTCTTTGTGACACACACTCCCACGACATTCCGCACCAGATAACAAGTCAGCACATATATACCCCCGGTCGCTCTAACGCTGTAAAGCAAACCGAGAATCTAGAACCAGGACACAAAGCCTCTTTCACAAACGCCGATCTCAGGTGATGCTGAAGATAATACTAGCTTACTCTAAACATTCAAATCCCTTTTTCTGCTCATTCAAGCTCGTGACATCCTAGCCCATACTGAACCGCAACCTTGATCCTCACTTTTAAATTTTTCATACTGCTCACTTCACCCATCATGCCAATAGGCGACAGTGTAAGAATTTCATCATAATTCCTGAACCACTAATAGGGTATACACTCCATCATACAGAAGCCGTTCACTTAACTCATTCTAAGGGAACCATAGCAACATACGAGTAACTTCTAGTCACCGTAGGACATTCAAATCCTCAAGTAGTGGTCTGAGCCACCTTAACCCTTCCGTGATCTGCCTACACATAACAGGCCATAATACACTGAATATTCCCAAATAAATCAATTACGGAGGCCGTCAAGCCTTGCACGAACCATCACGAATCACATGCATAACTCAATCATGCTGAAGGAACTAATCATTGCCACAAATATGCCAATTCAACCATGGCTAACCAATCTAACTTCTTCTAATTTATCGTTAATCGCCTTAGAAATAATAATAACTCCATTCAACTCATATCAAACTCAATCCGCACTCCTCCCGAGTGGCCTTGTATCACGAGACCACGCTGTCTTAAATCCAACAAACCGTCTCATACCCTCATTGTGCGCATATTCGCATCTTCATCTGATACACCCATTCCGATAATCCCTCTATGAATCTGAAGCCATTCTCTTTCATTCCTCCAAAGCTATACTACAAGCCGAAGACATCATAGAACCTTCCAAGCCTCCTTGCATAATCCGCTACAAAGCTCGATTCTTAACCATACTTATGGACTCGAAATCCTTAGGCACCATGCCTTAACCCTTAAATCCACTAGTACCGTTATTAAGAGTCACCCACTCTGACTTGGTCGCGAACATAACCAACTCCAAGACTCTTCTAGCACATGAACACCCTCTTAACGAAGCACCCGTAACTACACGAAGCGTAAATCCTGGACCTTCCCCAAGCCTGAACATAATTGATAAGACGATTTACGGCACACATCTCTCGAACCACTTGATCAATTTACCACTTATATTCTTTTCCCTTAGCTGAACTAACTTGCTCTTATGCCGTTAGCCAGAAGCCACACAAATAGATAACCATGCACCCAATCATAGGCGATGGGACTCTCCCACTTAGCTTGGAGATACTATTACACAACTCTGGAGCCCACCAATATTCTTCATCTCTCATTGACATAACCTTGCGTAATCAACCGAAAAATTCCTCGAAATCCTTCCGTTAGCATTTCATGAACACTCTGAATCTCTAGCAACATTCACATATTCGGCTTCTAAATGAATAGCCAATAGGAGTCTTCGCACAAGCTTCGCCAACCACGCGACCGCTGATCTGCTCACAGGAGATAACCCGTCTGTGGAGATTACATGCCGACATCTTTCAACGCCGCTGCACGAGGTACAATTACTATGACATTAACAACCTATTCCGAGCCCGTGCTCATTCCTAACTGTACTAGTCCGTTCACTTCTCGTGGACATCCACTAATACACGACAACATCGTCCAATTCAAAGTCATGTTGTATCCTTCTTCATATCAAGAAATTCTTTCCTGTTGTATTAAACCTCCCGCCGTATACTAGCCAATATTTCAAATTAAACACGTAGACCCAATCACCGTCCACCCTGAATCCCAATTCACTCTAGACTCTTTCTTAGGGTGTGTAGTCATCTTACCACAGGACCCATACGGTACTCTGCCACTCTCCCACTTTGGCCAACCCCTCTTTTTTAAGCAACTACTTGACTCCCGTTTCTCACACCTGGCCTTCTAGAAATTTAGCCACCGCCTGACATTTCCTACATGTCCACCCTTTTCTTTTGCTACCAGTTGTTGCCTTAATTCCATCTCTATCTCTGTAACACTTGAATCCCGCAGATCGTCACAAACTTTTGAATTTTTCGAGGATCATCTTTTCTCAAGCCGTCAACATTAGAAACACCGATTCGATCCTGAACCACCGCACACCGTAATCTCTGGCAGTCGTCTCCAATATTATTTCACAATATCCTGCCCCAAAGGCGAATCGTAAAAGATCGTTACACTGGTGAACTTAACACATCCAACAAGGACAACGGTACCCCATCATAGATGAAAATTCCACCACGCTCGCAAATACCAAGTCTCGTTACTCCATCAACCCATACCTGAACATTCATAGCCTGATTGCCTCTCCTCTGCCGGAAATAAAATTTTGAATATCTGAATCTTGCATTGAGTAAACATCCTTCCAAGTCATTCACTGCTTCAACGCGTAGACAAGCATCCTACCATTACACCAGTACTGTCCGATAGCAACACACGAATCGTCATAACAATTAACGCCAAATCTCAAAACCTTAGGTTGCTGATACTGAGAAGAAACTATAGAACGACCTTCCACAAGGCGATGAGAATAGCCTAATCAAATACGCAGGGAGGAACATCCCGCACCATATCTGTAGTACCATTACAATTTCTCAATTCTCGATCAACATAGCAAGCGCTTCACGTCGCATAAGATTGAGCAGGAAATAAACAAAGGCATAAGCCTCGAAGGAATCAACCCGCACGATGAGGAATCAAGAAGGGAAGTGCTCCTAACAACCTTGTAGCCTCTCGAAGTTAAGCACAGACGTCTTCGTACCGATCCGCAAGACTCTACTAGACTTGCTCATGACTCGTGAGACCTAAGTGAACCTAGTGATCTGATACCATGTTGTCACGACCAAAAATCCACTAAGGGTCGCCGGACACCATTGTCAGGCAAGCCAACACTAAATAACTAGTAACTTCTCATTTTAGATATTTCGAAATTCACTTCTTTTATACATTTAATCAATAAAGAATAAATTCCACTGAATAATTAATGATATCTTTAACAATTTAAAAATATGAATAATCCTATAGATATCCTAGAACCCGGTGTCACAAGTGCATGAGCTTATTCTAGGAAAAATCAAATGAAGTACAATAACTATTCAGAATACAACTTGGACAAAAGGTAAATAGACATTGGAAGAGACTATACCGGCTGCGGGTTGCCTCGAGAGATGCAGCTCACCTAAGTCTCTGTATCATCCATGCTGCTATCGCTAGTCGTACATGGGCCTGTGCAATAAAAATGCACAGCAAGTGAAGCATGAGTAGGAAAACAACGTGTACTCAGTAAGTATCCCGTCAAATCTCGAAGAAGTAGAGACAAGAGATCAACTTCGACACTTACTAGTGGTCCAATAATGATACCCCAATAATGTAATAAGTCAAGGATTTTATAAACATGGTTGTAATTCAATAGAATGAAGCAAGTAAACAATTCTTTCTTTTATAGGAAATTCCCGAATTCCTTTTCACCATTTATACATTTATTCTCAAGCCATGGAGAAACAATATCAACTTCAATAAGTTTCAAGGCAAGCAATACAAGCATGCACAAGGTTTTTCAACATCACACTGTTGCGCCGTGCAACCCGATCCAAATAACCTGCCCGTGGCGGCGTGCCACCCGTTCCACACCTAAAATTCACATAAGGAGATACACTTCTAGCTAAATTGCTCATTACTTACAAAATACTGAATATCGGTCACAAGCACGCTAACTGCATAATACAATCCCTGGGGAGACATATAGCGCCATAAGCTAACAAACTCAAGCACAACTGAGGTGCAATATATGTTCTGAAACTCAAGAGCTATCCTGCTCACATAAGACGTCGCTACGCGGAACTTCAACACATAAGAAAATTATCAAGCCGTTCACAACTCACATGGCACAATATAGCATTTCATGAAATAGCCGACGACGAAACAACATCCCACGCTCGAATACTCCTCCATGAGGAGTGTTACACTGAACTGAACACATCTGGCCTGCTATAGAGCCCATATTCATATATAAATCCACCCACCAACCTGAAGCCGATTCCGATCGCACTGTTCTAGGCTAATAACCTTTCAAGGATCCATAATAATCCCCCTTTCCCATGACTCATAATAAGCAACAATCATAACCGGAGCAAACCTCCACAGTCCACAACCCAATAAACCGAGTGCCCTTCAGGCATAAATACTCAAATCAGCGATGTTACCACAACTTTCACACCTGGTTAAATTTCAAATACATTAAGTGACTACATGTCACATTCATACAATCTCTTTGTGACACACACTCCCACGACATTCCGCACCAGATAACAAGTCAGCACATACATACCCCCGGTCGCTCTAACGCTGTAAAGCAAACCGAGAATCTAGAACCAGGACACAAAGCCTCTTTCACAAACGCCGATCTCAGGTGATGCTGAAGATAATACTAGCTTACTCTAAACATTCAAATCCCTTTTTCTGCTCATTCAAGCTCGTGACATCCTAGCCCATACTGAACCGCAACCTTGATCCTCACTTTTAAATTTTTCATACTGCTCACTTCACCCATCATGCCAATAGGCGACAGTGTAAGAATTTCATCATAATTCCTGAACAACTAATAGGGTATACACTCCATCATACAGAAGTCGTTCACTTAACTCATTCCAAGGGAACCATAGCAACATACGAGTAACTTCTAGTCACCGTAGGACATTCAAATCCTCAAGTAGTGGTCTGAGCCACCTTAACCCTTCCGTGATCTGCCTACACATAACAGGCCATAATACACTGAATATTCCCAAATAAATCAATTACGGAGGCCGTCAAGCCTCGCACGAACCATCACGAATCACATGCATAACTCAATCATGCTGAAGGAACTAATCATTGCCACAAATATGCCAATTCAACCATGGCTAACCAATCTAACTTCTTCTAATTTATCGTTAATCGCCTTAGAAATAATAATAACTCCATTCAACTCATAACAAACTCAATCCGCACTCCTCCCGAGTGGCCTTGTATCACGAGACCACGCTGTCTTAAATCCAACAAACCGTCTCATACCCTCATTGTGCGCATATTCGCATCTTCATCTGATACACCCATTCCGATAATCCCTCTATGAATCTGAAGCCATTCTCTTTCATTCCTCCAAAGCTATACTACAAGCCGAAGACATCATAGAACCTTCCAAGCCTCCTTGCATAATCCGCTACAAAGCTCGATTCTTAACCATACTTATGGACTCGAAATCCTTAGGCACCATGCCTTAACCCTTAAATCCACTAGTACCGTTATTAAGAGTCACCCACTCTGACTTGGTCGCGAACATAACCAACTCCAAGACTCTTCTAGCACATGAACACCCTCTTAACGAAGCACCCGTAACTACACGAAGCGTAAATCCTGGACCTTCCCCAAGCCTGAACATAATTGATAAGACGATTTATGGCATACATCTCTCGAACCACTTGATCAATTTACCACTTATATTCTTTTCCCTTAGCTGAACTAACTTGCTCTTATGCCGATAGCCAGAAGCCACACAAATAGATAACCATGCACCCAATCATAGGCGATGGGACTCTCCCACTTAGCTTGGAGATACTATTACACAACTCTGGAGCCCACCAATATTCTTCATCTCTCATTGACATAACCTTGCGTAATCAACCGAAAAATTCCTCGAAATCCTTCCGTTAGCATTTCATGAACACTCTGAATCTCTAGCAACATTCACATATTCGGCTTCTAAATGAATAGCCAATAGGAGTCTTCGCACAAGCTTCGCCAACCACGCGACCGCTGATCTGCTCACAGGAGATAACCCGTCTGTGGAGATTACATGCCGACATCTTTCAACGCTGCTGCACGAGGTACAATTACTATGACATTAACAACCCATTCCGAGCCCGTGCTCATTCCTAACTGTACTAGTCCGTTCATTTCTCGTGGACATCCACTAATACACGACAACATCGTCCAATTCAAAGTCATGTTGTATCCTTCTTCATATCAAGAAATTCTTTCCTGTTGTATTAAACCTCCCGCCGTATACTAGCCAATATTTCAAATTAAACACGTAGACCCAATCACCGTCCACCCTGAATCCCAATTCACTCTAGACTCTTTCTTAGGGTGTGTAGTCATTTTACCACAGGACCCATACGGTACTCTGCCACTCTCCCACTTTGGTCAACCCCTCTTTTTTAAGCAACTACTTGACTCCCGTTTCTCACACCTGGCCTTCTAGAAATTTAGCCACCGCCTGACATTTCCTACATGTCCACCCTTTTCTTTTGCTACCAGTTGTTGCCTTAATTCCATCTCTATCTCTGTAACACTTGAATCCCGCAGATCGTCACAAACTTTTGAATTTTTCGAGGATCATCTTTTCTCAAGCCGTCAACATTAGAAACACCGATTCGATCCTGAACCACCGCACACCGCAATCTCTGGCAGTCGTCTCCAATATTATTTCACAATATCCTGCCCCAAAGGCGAATCGTAAAAGATCGTTACACTGGCGAACTTAACACATCCAACAAGGACAACGGTACCCCATCATAGATGAAAATTCCACCACGCTCGCAAATACCAAGTCTCATTACTCCATCAACCCATACCTGAACATTCATAGCCTGATTGCCTCTCCTCTGCCGGAAATAAAATTTTGAATATCTGAATCTTGCATTGAGTAAACATCCTTCCAAGTCATTCACTGCTTCAACGCGTAGACAAGCATCCTACCATTACACCAGTACTGTCCGATAGCAACACACGAATCGTCATAACAATTAACGCCAAATCTCAAAACCTTAGGTTGCTGATACTGAGAAGAAACTATAGAACGACCTTCCACAAGGCGATGAGAATAGCCTAATCAAATACGCAGGGAGGAACATCCCGCACCATATCTGTAGTACCATTACAATTTCTCAATTCTCGATCAACATAGCAAGCGCTTCACGTCGCATAAGATTGAGCAGGAAATAAACAAAGGCATAAGCCTCGAAGGAATCAACCCGCACGATGAGGAATCAAGAAGGGAAGTGCTCCTAACAACCTTGTAGCCTCTCGAAGTTAAGCACAGACGTCTTCGTACCGATCCGCAAGACTCTACTAGACTTGCTTATGACTCGTGAGACCTAAGTGAACCTAGTGATCTGATACCATGTTGTCACGACCAAAAATCCACTAAGGGTCGCCGGACACCATTATCAGGCAAGCCAAGACTAAATAACTAGTAACTTCTCGTTTTAGATATTTCGGAATTCACTTCTTTTATACATTTAATCAATAAAGAATAAATTCCACTGAATAATTAATGATATCTTTAACAATTTAAAAATATGAATAATCCTATAGATATCCTAGAACCCGGTGTCACAAGTGCATGAGCTTATTCTAGGAAAAATCAAATGAAGTACAATAACTATTCAGAATACAACTTGGACAAAAGGTAAATAGACATTGGAAGAGACTATACCGGCTGCGGGTTGCCTCGAGAGATGCAGCTCACCTAAGTCTCTGTATCATCCATGCTGCTATCGCTAGTCGTACATGTGCCTGTGCAATAAAAATGCACAGCAAGTGAAGCATGAGTAGGAAAACAACGTGTACTCAGTAAGTATCCCGTCAAATCTCGAAGAAGTAGAGACAAGAGGTCAACTTCGACACTTACTAGTTGTCCAATAATGATACCCCAATAATGTAATAAGTCAAGGATTTTATAAACAGGGTTGTAATTCAATAGAATGAAGCAAGTAAACAATTCTTTCTTTTATAGGAAATTCCCGAATTCCTTTTCATCATTTATACATTTATTCTCAAGCCATGGAGAAACAATATCAACTTCAATAAGTTTCAAGGCAAGCAATACAAGCATGCGCAAATCATGCCGAGGTCGTACGGCCCGATCCAACAATATTTAAATTGTGCATTGCCAGAGGGTCGAATGGCGTGAACCGTAGATGCATCTATTACCCCGCTCGCGAATCATACATGCGACGCGGTCAAATACAAATAAACAATCACCCTGCTAGCGAATCATACATGCGACGCAGGTACACATAAAAACACATATTCAAGCAGTCAATCAAGACTTCATCTAGGAAACAATTATTCAAGGAGGTGTAAATTTCTTTTATACAAGTCAAGAAAATGAAGTTTAACTCTTTTAGAAAATCATTTGCCACTTCGATATGATTTAAGCAATTTAAACTATCAATAAGGTTACGATTATTACAAGTAAGCATGCTTTTGGGTCCTAGACTACCCAGACATAAGCATAATAGTAGCTACGCACGGACTCTCGTCACCTCGTGCGTACGTATCACCCATAAATAGAAGCACATATTTAATTAATTCACCTATGGGGACAATTCCCTCTTACAAGGTTAGAAAGGAGACTCACCTCGCTCCGAAGTTCCATAATCGGCATTCCACGCCCTTCCGAATACTCAAATTGATGCACAACATTCCAAAACTAGCCAATGATTATGTAAACCAATTAATACATGTTCAATTACTCATAATAATCCAATTTATAACAATTTCTAACCCTGATCGAAAAGTTGACAAAAATGACCTCGGGCCCACGTGCCCGGATTCTGAAATTTTTCGAAGATAAAGTTTACCCATAACCTCACGAACTCAAATATGCAATTTATAATTAATTTCATGCTCAAAATCGTGGTCAAAATCCAAGAATACCAATTTTTCTAGGTTTTCCTCAAACCCCTAAATTTCTACCAATTTTCGTGCTAAAATCCATATATAATCAATATAATTGACTCAAGATAGGTGGGGTTAGCTTACCTTGTCGTTGAGGATGAAAAACCCCCACTTGAAGCTCTTCAAAACTCATCCAGACAAATGAAAGTTGAAAGAATATGGCCAAATCCCGACTTTAAAATAACTCACTGCCTCCAGCTTTTCCGCACCTGCGGTCACTTGGCCACTTCTGCGGTTCCGCAGGTGCGGCCACACTACCTCATCTACGGTCCTTCACCATGCCCTCTCCTTCCGCTTCTGCGCTTCTCCTTCCGCAGGTGCGGTCCCGATTCTGCGGCAACATGACCGTATCTGCGGTCCCAGCCTTCTCCCTTCTCAACCACATTTGCGCCCCTTTGGCCGCTTCTGTGGCTCCGCACCTGCGGCCAAGACCTCGCAGGTGTGGTTACACCAGATGACAGCAGGCTTCAGCTCTTTCTCCCAACTCCAATTCGATCCGTTAACCACCCGGAATCCACCCGAGGCCCCCATGACCCCGTCCAATCATACCAATCAGTCCCATAACATAACACGGACCTGCTCGAGGCCTCAAATCACATCAAACAACGCTAAAACCATGAATCGCTATCCAATTTAAGCTTAATGAACTTTAGAATTTCAAACTTCTATATTGTATGCCGAAACCTATCAAATCACGTCCGATGGACCTCAAATTTCGCACACAAGTCATATTTGACATTACGAACCTACTCTAACTTCCGGAATCGGAATCCGACCCCGATATGAAAAAGTCCCCTTCCGGTCAAACTTCCCTAAACCTGTAAATTTCTATCTTTATCCAAGTGACTCCAAAATGACCTACGGACCTCCGAATTCACTTCCGATCGCTATTCCAATACCAGAATCACCATATGGAGCTATTCCCAGACTCGAAATCCCAAATGGACATCGATAGCACTGAAATGCACTTCAACCCAAATTTATGAAATTCTTCCAAAATGCTAACTTCCACAATAGGCGCTGAAACGCTCCTGGGTCATCCAAAACCCGATCCGGACATACGCCCAAGTCCGAAAACATTATACGAACCTACTAGAATGTTTGAATCCCGATTCTGAGATCGTTTACTCATCCAATCTTAGTCAATCTTTTCAACTTAAAGCTTCCGAAATGAGAATTCTCTTTCCAAATCAACTCCGAACTTCCCGGAATTATATTCCGACCATGCGTCCAAGTCCTAATACCTAAAGTGAAGCTGCTCATGGCTCAAACTGTCGAACAGCGCGCTAGAGCTCAAAACGACCAGTCGGGTCGTTACATTCTCTCCCTTTTAAACATACGTTCGTCCTCGAACGTACTAAGAACTGCACTGGGGTTGCATGAAATCGCTATTAAACACCTTGTGCACCTACCCATGCTATCACCACTCAGTTGAGCACATTAGCTCGATCCAAGCAGAAGATATTCTCTTTTATTCAAGCACATAAGCTTAGAACCCAAATTTCAACTCCCGAAATTCTCTGCCAGGCCCGCTGCTAACCTACGAACACCGTATCAATCACCACACGATGCACCGATACATGATTGCATACCTTTGCCGAGTTCACACTATGCATTGCGTAGTTCACATGACCATAATAGCATTCTCTGATAACAATAGCTGAAATTCCACGAGTCTGATGCTTCCAATGCACCTCATGATATATGTAAGTCTTGTTCCAACTCTCCCAATACCACAACGACAGAAGAGACGCGAAAAATTCATAACAAACTCCCGAGCCGGCAAACCGTTGAGTCTATACTCCTGACAAGAATCATTACCTTATTCTGAACCAAATAATGGTATTTCCTTTTTAATATACTTCATATAATCCGATCGCACTGCTAGATCCAATAACCTTGTCTCACCTAGTACAAAGTGCTCAGGCAACAAGCCACCCCAGTCATGACCAAAAGCCTCATATGCTGCCACAATGTGCCAATAGGTTACCAATTCGAACGTGATACATAAGGAAAACGAACTCTAGAATGGACTACTCAACTCACGCAACTAATAGGAGCTTTCCTCAGAAAAATGGGGAAACAAAACACACAAAAGAAAAAATAATAAATCTGTATTCAACATCACACTGTTGTGCCGTGCAATCCGATCCAAATAACCTGCCCGTGGCGGTGTGCCACCCGTTCCACACCTAAAATTCACATAAGAAGATACAATTCGAGCTAAATTGCTCATTACTTACAAAATACCGAATATCGGTCAAAAGCACGCTAAGTGCATAATACCATCCCTGGGGAGACATATAGCGCCATAAGCTAACAAACTCAAGCACAACTGAGGTGCAATATATGTTCTGAAACTCAAGATCTACCCTGCTCCCATAACCCTGTCGCTACGCGAAACTTCAACACATAAGAAAATTATCAAGTCGTTCACAACTCACATGGCACAATATAGTATTTCATGAAATAGCCGACAACGAAACAACATCCGACGCTCGAATACTCCTCCATGAGGATTGTTACACTGAACTGAACACATCTGGCCTGATATAAAGCCCATATTCATATTTAAATCAACCCACCGACCTCAAGCCGATTCCGATCGCACCGTAATAGGCTAATAACCTTTCAAGGATCCATAATAATCCCTCTTTCCCATAATAAGCAACCATCATAACCGGAGAAAACCTCTAAAGTCCACAACCCAATAAACCAAGTGCCCTTCAGGCATAAACTCTCAAATCAGCAATGTTACCAGAACCTTCACACTTGGTTTAAATTTCCAATCTATTAAGTGACTTCATGTCACATTCATACAATCTCTTCGTGACACACGCTCCCACGACCTTCCGCACCAGATAACAAGTCAGCACATACATACCACCGGCCGCACTAACGCTGTACAGCACCCGAGAATCTAGAACCAGGACGCAAAGCCTCTTTCACAAACACCGGTCTCAGGTGACGCTGAAGATAATACTAGCTTACTCTAAACATTCAAATCCCTTTTTCTGCTCATTCAAGCTCGTGACATCCTAGACCATACCGAACCGCAACCTTGATCCTCACTTTTAAATTTTTCATACTGCTCACTTCACTCATCATGCCAATAGGCGACAGTTTAAATTTCATCATAATTCCTGAACCACTATTAGGGTATACACTCCATCATACAGAAGCCGTTCACTTAACTCATTCCAAGGGAACCATAGCAACATACGAGTAACTTCTCATCACCGTAGGACATTCGAATCCTCAAGTAGTGGTTTGAGCCACCTTAACCCTTCCAGGATCTACCTACACATAACAAGCCATAATACATTGAATATTCCCAAATAAATCAATTACGGCGACCGTCAAACCTCGCACGAACAGTCACGAATCACATGCATAACTCAATCAGCTAAAGGAACTGATCATTGCCACCAATAAGAAAATTCAACCATGGCTAACCAATCTAACTTCTTTTAATTTATCCTTAATCGCCTTAGAAATAATAATAACTCCATTCAACTAATAACAAACTCTATCCGCACTCCTCCGGAGTGGCCTTGTATCACGAGACCACGCTGTCTCAAATCCAGCAAACCGTCTCATACTCTCCTTGTTCGCATATTCGCATCTTCATCTGATATACCCCTTCCGATAATCCCTCTACGAATCTGAAGCCATTCTTTTTCATTCCTCCAAAGCTATACTTCAAGCCGAAGACATCATAGAACCTTCCAAGCCTCCTTTCATAATCCGCTACAAAGATCAATTCTTAACCATACTTATGGACTCGAAATCCTTAGGCGCCATGCCTTAACCTTTAAATCCACTAGGACCGTTATCAAGAGTCACCCACTCTGACTTGGTCCCGAACATAACCAACTCCGAGACTCTTCTAGCACATGAAGAACCTCTCAACGAAGCACCCGTAACTACACGAAGCGTAAATCCAGGACCTTCCTTAAGCCTGAACATAATTGATAAAACAATTTATGGCACACATCTCTCGAACCACTTGCTCAATTTACCACTTATATTCTTTTCCCTTAGCTGAAATAACTTGCTCTTATGCCGATAGCCAGAAGCCTCACAAGTAGATAACCATGCACCCAATCGTAGGCGGTGGGACTCTCCCACTTAGCTTGGAGATACTATTACACAACTCTGGAGCCCACCAATATTCTTCATCTCTCATTGACATAACCTTGCGTAATCAACCGAAAAATTCCTCGAAATCCTTCCGTTAGCATTTCATGAACACTCTGAATCTCTAGCAACATTCACATATTCGGCTTCTTAATGAATAGCCAATAGGAGTCTTCGCACAAGCTTCGCCAACCACGCGACCGCTGATCTGCTCACAGGAGATAACCCGCCTGTGGAGATTACACGCCTACATCTTTCAACGCTGCTGCACGAGGTACAATTACTGTGACATTAACAACGCATCCCGAGCCCGTGCTCATTCACCAACTGTACTAGTCCGTTTACTTCTCATGGACATCCACTAAGTACACGACAATATCGTCCAATTCAAAGTCATGTTGTATCCTTCTTCATATAGAGCAACTCCTTTCTGTTGTATTAAACCTCCCGCCGTATACTAGCCAATATTTCAAATTAAACCCGTAGACCCAATCACCGTCCACCCTGAATCCCAATTCACTTTAGACTCTTTCTTCGGGTATGTAGTCATCCTACCACAGGACCCATACGCTACTCTGCCATTCTCCCACTTTGGCAAAAACCCTCTTCTTTAAGCAACTACTTGACTCCCGCTTCTCACACCTGGCCTTCTAGAAATTTAGCCACCGCCTGACACTTTCTACATGTCCTCCCTCATCCTTTGCTACCAGTTGTTGCCTTAATTCCATCTCTATCTCTGTAACACTTGAATCCAGCAGATCGTCACAAACTTTAGACTTTTTTGAGGATCATCTTTTCTCGAGCCGTCAATATTAGAAACACCGATTCGATCCTGAACCACCACACACCGCAATCTCTGACAGTCGTCTCCAATATTATTTCACAATATCCTTCCCCAAAGGCGAATTGTAGAAGATCGTAACACTGGCAAACTTAACACATCCAACAAGGATAACGGCACCTCATCACAGATGAAAATTCTACCACACTCGCAAATACCAAGTCTCATTACTGCATCAACCCATACCTGAACATTCATAGCCTCATTGCCTCTCCTCTGTCGGAAAAAAATTCTAAATCTCTGAATCTTGCATTGAGTAAACATCCTTCCAAGTCATTCACTGCTTCAACGTGTACACAAACATCCTACCATTACACCAATACTGTGCAATAGCAACACACGAATCGTCATAACAATTAATGCCAAATCTCAAAACTTAGGTTGCAAATACTGAGAAGAAACTATAGAACGGCCTTCCACAAGGCGACGACAATAGCCCAATCAAATAAGCAGGGAGGAACATCCCGCACCACATCTGTAGTACCATTACAATTTCTCAATTCTCGATCGACATAGCAAGCGCTTCACGTCGCATGAGATTGAGCAGGAAATAAACAAAGGAATAAGCCTCAAAGGAATCAACCCACACGATGAGGAATCAAGAAGGGAAGTGCTCCTAACAGCCTTGTAGCTGCTCGAAGATAAGTACAGACGCCTCTGTACCGATCCGCAAGACTCTATTAGACTTGCTCATGAATCTTGAGACCTAAGTGAACCTAGTGCTCTGATATCATGTTGTCACGACCCAAAATCCACTAAGGATCGTGATGGCGCCGGACACCATTGTCAGGAAATCCAACACAAAATAACTAGTAACTTCTCGTTTTTAGATATTTCTGAATTCACTTTTTTTATACATTTAAACAACAAAGAATAAATTACACTGAATAAATAATAATATCTTTAACAATTTCAAAATACTGAATAATCCCATAGATATCCCAGAACCTGGTGTCACAAGTGCATGAGCAAATTCTAGGAAAAATCAAATGAAGTACAATAACTATCTGGAATACAACTTGGACAGAAGGTAAATACTATACACTGGAAGAGACTATGCCGGTTGCGGGTTGCCTCGAGAGATGCAGCTCACCTAAGTCTCCGTATCATCCATGCTGCTACGCCCATTGGGTCGCTAGTCGTACATGTGACTGTGCAACAAAAATGCATAGCAAGTGTAGCATGAGTACGAAAACAACGTGTACTCAGTAAGTATCCCGTCTAATATCGAAGAAGTAGAGACGAGAGGTCAACTTCGACACTTACTAGTGGTCCAATAATGATACCCCAATAATGTAATAAGTCAAGGATTTTATAAACAGGGTTGTAATTCAATAGAATGAAGCAAGTAAACAATTCTTTATTTTGTAGGGAATTCCCAAATTCCTTTTCATCATTTATACATTCATTTTCAAGCCATAGAGAAACAATATCAACTTCAATAAGTTTCATGGCAAGCACTACAAGCATGCGCAAATCATGCCGAGGTCGTACGGCCCGATCCAACAATATTTAAACTGTGCATTGGCAGAGGGTCGAATGGCGCGAACCATAGATGCATCTATTACCCCGCTCGAGAATCATACATGCAACGCGGTCAAATATAAATAAACAATCACCCTGCTCGCGAATCATACATGCGACGCAGGTACACATAAAAACACATATTCAAACAGTCAATCAAGACTTCATCTAGGAAACAATTATTCAAGGAGGTGTAAATTTCTTTTTTACAAGTCAAGAAAATGAAGTTTAACTCTTTTAGAAAATTATTTGCCACTTCGATATGATTTAGGCAATTTAAACTATCAATAAGGTTACGATTATTACAAGTAAGCATGCTTTTGGGTCCTAAACTACCCGGACATAAGCATAATAGTAGCTACGCACGGACTCTCATCACCTCGTGTGTACGTAGCCCCCACAAATAGTAGCACATATTTATTTAATTCACCTATGGGGACAATTCCCTCTTACAAGGTTAGAAAGGAGACTCACCTCGCTCCGAACTTCCATAACCGGCATTCCACGCCCTTCGGAAGACTCAAATTGATGCACAACATTCCAAAACTAGCCAATGATTATGTAAACCCATTAATACATGTTCAATTACTCATAATAATCAAATCTATAATAATTTCTAACCCCGATCGGAAAGTTGACAAAAACGCCCTCGGGCCCACTTGCTCGGATTCTGAAATTTTTCGAAGATAACGTTTACCCATAACCTCACAAACTCAAATATGCAATTTAGTCTTAATTTTATGCCCAAAATCGTGGTCAAAATCCAAGAATACCAATTTCTCTAGGTTTTCCTCAAACCCCTAAATTTCTACCAATTTTCATGCTAAAATCCATACATAATCAATATATTTAACTCTAGATAGGTGGGGTTAGCATACCTTGTCGTTGATGATGAAAAACCCCCCCACTTGAAACTCTCCAAAAATCGTCAAAACAAGTGAAAAATGAAAGAATATGGCCAAATCCCGACTTTAAAACAACTCACTGCCTCCAGCTTTTCCGCACCTGCGGTCACTTGACCGCTTCTGCGGTTCCGCAGGTGCGGCCACACTACCACATCTACGGTCCTTCACCAGGCCCTCTCCTTCCGCTTCTGCGCTTCTCCTTCCGCAGGTGCGGTCCCGCTGCTGCGGCAACATGACCGCATATGCGGTCCCAGCCTTCTCCCTTCTCAACCGTATTTGCGCCCCTTTGGCTGCTTCTACGGCTTCGCACCTGCGGCCAAGACCTTGCAGGTGCGGTTACACCAGATGACAGCAGGCTTCACCTCTTCCTCTCAACTCCATTTCGATCCGTTAACCACCCGGAATCCACCCGAGGCCCCTGGGACCCCGTCCAATCATACCAATCAGTCCCATAACATAACACAGACCTGCTCGAGGCCTCAAATCACATCAAACAACGCTAAAACCATGAATCGCTCTCCAATTTAAGCCTAATGAACTTTAGAATTTCAAACTTGTATATTCGATGCCGAAACCTATCAAATCACGTCCGATTGACCTCAAATTTTGCACACAAGTCATATTTGACATTACAAACCTACCCCGACATCCGGAATCGGAATCCAACCCCGATATCAAAAAGTCCCCTTCCGGTCAAACTTCCCAAAACCTTCAAAGTTCTATCTTTAGCCAAGTGACTCCAAAATAACCTACGGACCTCCGAATTCACTTCCGATCGCGCTCCCAATACTAGAATCACCATACGGAGCTATTCCCATACTCGGAATCCCAAACGAACATCGATAGAATTGAAATGCACTTCAACCCAAATTTATGAAATTCTTCCAAAATGCTAACTTCCACAATAGGCGCTGAAATGCTCCCGGGTCATCCAAAACCCGATACGGACATACGCCCAAGTCCCAAATCATCATAAGAACCTACTAGAACCTTCGATTCCCGATTCCGAGGTTGTTTACTCAAAAACCAATGTTGGTCAATCCTTTCAACTTAAAGCTTCCGGAATGAGAATTCTCTTTCCAAATCAACTCCGAACTTCCCGGAATTAAATTCCGACCATGCGTACAAGTCCTAATACCTGAAGTGAAGCTGCTCATGGCCTCAAACTGCCGAACAATGCGCTAGAGCTCAATACGACCGGTCGGGTTGTTACAACACCAGAATGTCATCAATAAAGACAATGACGAACGAGTCAAGATAAGGCCGAAATACATTGCCTATCAAATGCATGAATGTTGCAGGGGCGTTGGTCAGCCCTAATGACATGACAAGGAACTTGTAATGACCATACCGAGTCCTGAAGGCAGTCTTTCAGATATCTGGCTCCCGAATCTTCAACTGATGTAACCTGAACGTAAATCAATCTTGGAAAACACTCGGGCACCCTTAATTGATCAAATAGGTCATCAATACAAGGCAAAGGATACCGGTTCTTCATTGTAACTTTGTTTAACTAGCGATAATCAATGCACATACGCATAGAACCATCCTTTTTCTTTACAAACAAGATAGGAGCACCCCAAGGTGACATACTAGGCCGAATGAAGCCCTTATTAAGAAATTCCTGTAACTGTTCCTTCAACTCCTTTAACTCAGGAGGGGCCATACGATAAGGAGGAATAGAGACGGGCTGAGTGCCCGACAACAAATCAATGTGAAAATCAATATCTCTGTCGGCCGGCATGCCTGGAAGATCAGCTGGAAACATATTAGGGAAATCCCTCACTACTGGGATTGAAACAATCGGAGGGGTATCAATACTGACATCTCTCACATAAGCTAGATACATGTCACACCCCTTCTCAACCATTCGCTGAGTTTTAAGAAATGAAATACCTCTGCTGGGAGTGTAATCTAAGGTACCCCTCCACTCTAATCGCGGTACACCTGGCATACCCAGCATCACGATCTTGGCATGATAATCGAGAATAGAATAATGGGGCGACAACCAGTCCATGCCCAAGATAACATCAAAATCTACTATGTTGAGCAATAATAAATCAGCTCTAGTCTCAAAAACACTAAGAGCAATCAAACACAATCGATAAATGCAGTCCACAATAAGAGAATCTCCCATCGGAGTAGACACATAAACAGGGGAACTCAAAGAATCCCGAGATACGCCCAAATGCAGGGCAAAATAAGATGACACGTAAGAATAAGTAGAGCCTGGATCGAATAGAACCGATGCATCTCTATGACAGACTGGAACAATACTTGTAATAACAGAATCAAAAGCAACAGCCTCTATACGAGCAGGATGGGCATAGTATCTGGCCTAGCCTCCCCTTCTAGGGTGACCTCTACCTCCCCGACCTCCACCACGAGCTGGCTGGGCAAGTGAGGTGGCAGCTAGTGCTTGAATCATGGCTTGAGAACCCTGTGGAGCACGCTGTGGCTGAGAAGTCTATGGAGGTGCACCCCTCCTAATTCTGGGGCAATCCCACCACATGACGATTGTCTCCACACTCAAAATAAGCTCTGGGAGGACGTGGCAGCTGTGACTGGCACGAGCCAGGTCTGCTGGACTGACCATTGAAAGCACCTCGTACAGGAAGCACACTAGATACTGGAGGTGCATAATAAGGCTCCTGAGGTCTAGGAGGAGCTGGAATACCACTGGCATCTGGAAGAGCTGAATGAACGGGGCGACTCACATAAACCCTACCATGACGAACTGCAGTTGGGGCACGGGCAGCAGAATAATGGCCCGACACTCGAGACCTCTTCGCCTCTCTCTCCTCCCTATCCCGAGCAAGTATGCCCTCTACCCTCCTAGCAGTGCTCACCACTTGCTGATACGCGATATCCATCTCTAACTCCCAAGCCATTCTAGACCTGATGCTGGGAATGAGCCCCTCAATACACCAACGAACCCTCTCTCGTACTATAGAAACCAAGGTCGTTGCATGTCTAGCCAAGTCATTGAAATGGACGGCATACTCTGAAACAATCGTAGTACCCTGGCACAACTGCTCAAACTCCGCGCGCCACGCATCACTGAGGCTCTGAGGGACATACTCTCTCAAAAACATGTCCGAGAACTTAGTCCGTGTAAGAGCAGCTACCTCAGCTGGACTGTCCAACTCATAAGTATGCCAGCATTGATAGGCCACTCCTCGAAGTTGAAAGGCAATGAAAGAAACTCCACTCCACTATGCTATGCCCATAGTGCGGAGGCTACGATTGCAGTCCTATAGAAATCCTTGAGCATCCTCTGATGTTAGACCACTGAATGTAGGAGGGTCGTACTTCTTGTATCTCTCAAGCCTATTATGCTCCTCCTTGGATGCTCTTGCCCTACCCTCGGGCTGAACCGGGGCTACAGGCGGTACTAGTATAACCTCTAGGATTTGATCAACGTGAACCCGCTTCTCTGGAGTGCGGACAGCAGGAGTTTGTGCTCCTCCCCCAGCCTGAGATGTGGCTGCAGCAAAGGGGATCAACCCTTCCTGAGCCAGAGTGTTGTACATGCTCATGAACTGTGCAAGGGTCTCCTTGAGAGCTAGAGTAGTAGCAGTAGGTTTATCAGGTGCATATGCTCCAGCTGGAGCTACTGGTGGCTCCTCTATAGTAGCTCACCCGGGTGCTCTGGCTGTACCACATGCACGTCCTCGACCTCTACCCCAGCCCCGGCCTCTGGCGGCTCTAGCAGGGGGCGAGGGTGCTTGTCATCTCCGGTAGCACGTGTCCTCACCATCTGTGAGAGAATAGAAGACAGATGTTTAGAATTTTGAAGTCAATAATCTCGCACGACAAGGAATCAAATGAAGTGGAATTTTTCTAACAGTTCCATAGCCTCCCGAAGATAATCACAGACATCTCCGTACGGATCCGTGAGACTCTAATAAATCGGCTTGTGACTCATGACTACTGTGAACCTAGAGCTCTAATACCAACTTGTCTCGACCTAGTTTCTCACTCTGTGAACTGTCGTGACGGCACCTAGTCTGTACGACTAGGTAAGCTTAATATTGCGGAAATGAAACGAAACACAAGGATAACACTAACAGAAATAATTAAAATGCAAAAACGGTGCCACTCGGCATATACAATAATCATCTTTCCCAAAACCTGGAATGCTGCAATGCCACAAGCTTCTAAGAAGTCCTAACTGTTCTATACATCATTTCTACGGAAAAGGTAAAAATGAACATAGGGGATAGAAAGGGACTCTGAGGTCTGCGGATGCGGGCAGATATACCTCTAAGTCTCCTGAAGCAGCAACAACACAGCTAGACTCGAAGCTGATAGCTAGTACCTGGATCTGCACACGGAAAACATGTGCAGGAAAGGGCATGTGTATACCACAATGGTACCTAGTAAGTTCCGAGCCTAACCTCGGTCGAGTAGTGACGAGATCATGTCAGGGCCCTACTAGTATAAATATAATGGAATTAGACAGAAAGAATATTACAGTAAGAACTTAATACAAAAATCTAACAGGAATAGAATTCAATGAAAACCAACAGCTCAGAACGCAGTAAAAGCAACAAGGGATCTCTCGGGATTCCCATAGTCCCAAACATATATGTGAAGGGGATCTCCCGGAATGCCGTTCTCTAGTCCCAAAGTAAATATGCAGTGCTGGGGGATTTCCCGGAATACCGTTCCGTAGTCCTAAAGTAAATATGCAGTACATGGGGATCACTCGGAATACCATTCCGTAGTCCAAAAGTAAATATGCAGCTTAACCAACAGAGATAACAGTTACAGCAAGAAAACCACAATTTAGGCTAACTCCGAGTCAAGAAAGAACCGGAAGTTTCACTAAAACATGCTGCACAGAGTTCAGATAGGCATTTAAGGCATGTAGGCATGCTTTCCTAAACTAAAAAGGATAGTTACATATGCTAGTGTTGCTCAATAAAAGGAAAACAGATATTTGCTTAATGAAAACGGGGCTTTTAAACAAATAGCCCGTGTACGCACTCGTCACCCAAGGTCTACATCCCACTCAAAACTCAGAAATTCGATTGGGGAACTTTTCCCCCATTTTCCTAGCTTTCTCGCTCAAAATCCATGATTAAATGAAGAAAACAACAATGGACTAATGAAGTATAGCCAAAACCAAATAAGGAAATGTAACCCAATAGCACTCCTTGAAAACTCTTGAAAATTCGCCTTCCAGCGAGTTCCAAATCGAATTTTGTGATATGAACATCAAACCCTTGAAAATCCCTTTTTATGCCCAGCGATTTCTGCTTCTGCATGGGGTCCACCGCATCTGGGTTCGTGCACCTGTGGAATTCTCATCGCAGGTGCGGATTTCACTTAAAAATAGATGCCCGCTTCTGCGGTCAATATGTCGCACCTGTGTGTGCGCACCTGCGGACCCATATCCGCTTCTGCGGTCCTTCACCGCTCCTGCGATCTCTCTAGTGCATCTGCGGGCATCGCAGATGCAGAATTCACCTCGCACCTGTGACCCCTAACCACTCTTTCCAAATCCGCTTCTGTGCTTAATCATCCGCACATGCGGTCCCGCACATGCGGCTTCCCAACCGCAGGTGCAAAAACACCAGAAGTCTGAAGACTTCAGCAATAACATAAATTCCAATCTTGATCCGTTAAGCACCCAAATCTCACCCGAGGCCCCCGCACCTCAATCAAACATACCAACAAGTCCCTAAACACCATAAAAACATAATCGAGCTCTCAAACCACATCAAACAATGTTAAAATCACGAATCACCCTCCAATTCAAACTTAAAGAACTTGAAACATCAAATTTCTATAACCGATGCCGTAACCTATCAAACCATGTCCAATTGACCAAAATTTTTCGCACAAGTCATATTTAACATTACGGACCTACTCTAACTTCCGGAATTGGATTCCGACCCCGATATCAAAAATTCCACTACAGGCCCAAAACTCTTAAAATTCGACTTTCACCAATTTAAGCCTATTTAGGCTATAGACCTCCAAAACACAATCCGGACACGCCCTAAAGCCCAAAATCAACCAACGGAGCTAACAAAATTGACGCAACTCCATTCCAGAGTTGTCTTCACACAGTTCCGACTACGATCCAATTTCTTAAATTTAAGCCTCCGTTTAGGGACTAAATGCCCCAAAACACTCCGAAACTCAAAACAAATCATCTCGGAAAGTCATATAAGTATAAAAAGGTATGAGGAAAATAGTTAATAGGGGATTGGGGCGCTAACTCTCAAAACGACCGGCCAGGTGGTTACAGAAGGCTCGACTACGTTCGTATGATATTTTAGGACTAGTTGGTATTATTGGTTGAGGTCCCGGGGACCTCGGGGGTGATGCGGACCATGTTCGGCGCTTTTCAGAGATTTGGTCTACTACAATCTGGTGCTTCTGGTTTCCTTCTACGCGTTCGTGAAGGTGTTCCCGCATTCGCGTAGTGGAGTTGAGTTCTGATTGAAATATCCCTTTGCATTCGCAAAGGAGGTCCCGTATTCGCAAAGTGGTCAGGTCGTGGTGATATGCTATCACGGAAAGGACAACGCGTTCACAAAGAGGAAGAGATCTTGGGTGAGTCTTATGCGTAGGTCTACGTGTTCGCGTCTAAGGCTCCACGTTCGCAAATGTCTGGGAGCACTGGGCACCACATTCACGAGTGGACCCTCATGTTCCCGTAAGAGAAATTTGTTCTAAAGCAGTTTGTGGTTCGCAAATGCGAGGCAAATTCCGTGTTCGCAAAGAAGGAATACCTTGACAGCAATATTAATTTCAAAAACGAGGGTTTGAACCCTTTTTTCATATTTTGAGCTAGAGACCTTGGAGTTGGGCGATTCTTGAAGGAATTGTCAATGAGTTGATTGGGGTATGTTATTCTTCCATGTTTATGTCTTTGATTTCATCATTTAATTAGTGATTTGGGGTGGAAAATTGGGGTAAAATGGAGAAAAGTTCTTAGGCCAAATTTTTAGGTTTTGATCAAGATTTTTCTATCTGATTTGGGTGATTGTGGTATGGGTGGACTCGTGGTTGAATGGGTGTTTGGATTTTGTGACTATTACCTGATTCTGAGACGTGGGCCAGAGTCAACTCTTTAGAGCCATTTTTTAGTTCTTCGCTAAAGTCATAGTTTCATCATTTAAATTAGTTTCATATAGTTATATTTATAGTATGTAATTGTTTCTGGCTAGATTTGGGTCGTTCGGAGTCGACAAATTGAGGGAAAGGCCTTCTTATTGATTGATTGAGCGAGGTTCGAGGTAAGTGACTTGTCTAACCCTGTGTTGGGGAATTCTCCCTTAGGATTTGGTATTGTTGTGACAATTTGTGATATGCGAGGGCCGTATACGCGAGTGACGAGTGCGTACATGGGCTACATGTTGAAATTCCGATTTTATCTAAGTAGTTTTCTTTTATGCCTTAGCGGAGTTACTTTAGCATGTATAGTAATCATGCTTAGCTTAATTTCACATGTCTACTTTTTTTTTCTCTTGTTTGCAACTTGTACTACATGCCTAGTTGAATTTCCCATTTTTCTTGATTCTGTATTCATTATTTAACTTGGGATTCCTTATTTGAACTTGTTATATTTGAAATATCATTGTTTCAGTTGTCATGTATCATTTTTCATGATTGTTGTTAAGTTAACTGTTTTGTTGTTGCACGAGATTTCCGTCGTGCCGTTGTGATTATTGATACGCATGTGGTGGTATAATGTCTAGGTGTTGAAAAAACATGCAGTGAGATAAGGTGGGGTTGATACGTGTGGCTAGTAGGGGTACTACTAGAAGTCATGCGGTGAGATAAGGTTGGCTAAAATGCGGGATACTATTTCGGGAAAACGATTTTCAAAACAAACTACAAGGCTCCCGCGGTGATGTAAGGGAATACGTTGAGATATTTACGTTGGGACTACTAGGAGGTACCTCGGGAGTACCCTTGTTGATTTCCTCTGTTTGTTGTATTGGTTTTTGTTGTCTTTCCTTAACTTGTAAGATTTTGTTTTGCTTCCTTTCATGTTGTAATTGTCTTTTCTTTGATTTTGTGCTATTACCTTCTATAAATTTTCATTGTATCTGTCATTTCATTATCTTATTATACCTTCTACTTTGTTTCTTATAAAGTCCAGTAGGGCCCTGACCTGACATCGTCACTACTCTTCCGAGGTTAGGCTTGGCACTTACTGGCGTACCGTTGTGGTGTACTCAAACTACTCTTCTGCACATCTTTTGTGCAGATCTAGGTACTTCCTACCAGACCAGATATCAGTGAGCCTGTGAGAACGTGGATACTTCAAGGTATATCTGCCGGCGTTCGCAGACCTGGGAGTGTCTCTCTACCTTTATTATATTGTTTTCCCTTATCCTCATTACACTCTGATGTATAGAGATATTTAGTATTTCTCTTTAGAGCTTGTGACTTATTTCTACCGGGTTTCAGGATTTGTAATCATTTTGAATTGCAATTTTTATTTATTTCAGATGTTGAGGTTTGAGTTTCAGCTTAATATTCAGTTATTCTGCATAATTATTAGGCTTACCTAATCTGATAGGCTAGGTGCCGTCACAATATCCTACAGAGAGAAATTGGGTTTGTGACAATATGGTATCAGAGATCAAGGTTCATAGGTATTATGAGTCACAAGCAGGTTTAGTAAAGTCTCGCTGATCAGTTTGGAGACGTCTGTACTTATCTTCTGGAGGCTATGGAACCGTTAGGAAAAGTCGCACTTCTTTGATTCCTTGTCGTGCTCAATTGTTGACTTCAGGATTCAAAACTTTTGCCTTTCAATTCTCTCACAGATGGTGAGGACACGTACAGCTTGATCGGATGACCAGACACCCACGCCCCCTTGCTAGAGCCGCGACAGGCCGGGGCCAGGGTAGAGGCTGATGACGTCCAAATCCACTACTAAAAAGTAAACAGCTACAGTCGCATGCAATATAATTTACCCAACTATGAGTCGGGTTCTAATCCCAAAGAGAACAATGTGTAGGCGATTAGGCGTGCAAAAGAATTATCACTTATTATGCAATGCCAAACACAAAGAATGGTTTTGAGAAAATATTTATATCTAATTGCGAAAATGTAAACTAACCTAGAAAGCAAGTAAAATGATCAATGGCTATAAGCATGGATACACGGGGAATTACACTCAAGTAACGATCCAATGTATTTAACGATTTTACAAATATGAGCGTGTTTATGTTAATTAGCCTCGGGTAATAATTCTATATTAGCTTCTTCTGATGACTTACAAGACTTCCTAATTGAATTATCCCTAAAACAATTAGACATTAAGCACACCCATATACAGCTACAAGTAGTTCAATCCTATCCCAGGATAGAATCTATAAAGTGAGGGTTAACGCCTCAAGTTCCTGTTAATTAATCTTTCCGAATCCCAAATTATCTTTTCCAAAATTAATTCGAAGTAAATGGGCGAGTACTAGGGTTAGTTAATGCCTTTAGAATCATTAAAGAACAAGAATAATTAAGGAAAAAATAACTACTTCAATACAACTAAAAATCGTTCAATACATAACCACAACAAGATATTTAATACATACTTTAAATATGAATATTTCCATAAACAAGATTCAAGTGTTGGAAAAATTACTACACACTTAGATATACAATACAAAGCAAGGAAATGAAGAGATAAACATAAATGGGTATGAAATTCTCAACCAAAAGCTTCAAATCTTCAAAACCCAAGTGTGTGTGCAAGAACCCTAGCTCCAAAACTTGTCTTCTCTAGTCAAGAGGTTCCAAAACAATTCCAGTATCTGCCAAATATGTGTTTCCCATAAGCTAGGTCGTGTATTAAAAGGTTTGGGATGAAGAAAATATGAAATGATAGAAGTGTCGAGAACTGAAGCGCGACATTTGCAACTACTAATATTAGTTCGCAATTGCGAACCTTGACATCATTGTTCTAACGACCCGACCGGTCATTTTGAGCTCTAGCGCGTCGTTCGGCAGTTTGAGGCCATGAGCAGCATCCTTTTAGGCATTATGACTCGTACGCATGGTCGAAATTGAATTTCATGAAGTTTAGAGTTGATTTGGAAAGATAATTCTCATTTCGAAAATCTTAAGTTGGAAGAATTGACTAAGATTGGATTTTTGAGTAAACGACCTCGGAATCGAGATTTTTGAGTAAACGACTTCGGATTGGATTTTGGATGACCCGGGAGCATTTCGGCACCTATTGTGGAAGTTAGCATTTTAAAAGAATCTCATAAATTTGGGTTGAAGTGCATTTTAATGTTATCGATGTCCGTTCAGATTTTGAGTCAGGGAATAGCTCTGTATGGTGATTCTGGAATTGGGAGCGCATTTGAAAGTGGATTTGGAGGTCCGTAGATCATTTTGGGGTCATTTGGGGGAAGTTAGAAATTTGAAGGGTTTTCAGGAATTTGAGTGGAAGTGGACTTTTTGATATGGGGGTCGGATACCGATTTCGGAAGTTCGAGTAGGTCCGTAATGTAAAATATGACTTGTGTGCAAAATTTAAGGTCAATCGGACGTGATTTGATAGGTTTCGGAATCAAATGTAGAAGTTTGAAGTTCCAAAGTCATTAAGTTCAAATCGGGGTGTGATTCAGGATTTGATGTTGTTTGATGTGATTTGAGGCCTCGAGCAGGTCAGTGTTATGTTGTGGTACTGGTTTGAATGATTGGACGGGGTCCTAGGGGCCTCGGGTGTGCTTCAGGATGGTGCCGAATCATTTCGGGCTGTTTTGGACTGCTGTTGCTCGTATCTGGTTTCCTTCAGCGCAAACGCGAAGGGTGTCCCGCGTTCGCGAAGAGGAAAAATTGAGGTAGCTGAGTTCTGGTCTTCGCGAACGTGATGTGGAGGTCGTGAACGTAAAGGGGTTGCCTAAGGGACCTATGCGAACGCGAAGGGCCAATCGCGAAGGAAAGAGGAAGCTGGGCATGTAGTTATTTAGCCTTCGCGAACGCGCAGCTCCCACAAGGAACGCAATGCAGTGGAGCCTGGAGAATTCGCGAATGCCAGGCTTTGATCCCGAATGCGAAGTGGAAAATTGAAGGCAGTGCAAGTTTGGCGTTTACGAACGTGAGGTGATTACCGCATTCACGAAGGTGGGTCTCTTGGGTAGTGAAGTTTTATAAACGGGGGTTATGCTCATTTCTCCCATTTTTCATTTGGTGGGACGATTTATGGAGCTCTTGGAAGGGAGATTTTCGTCATCTATTCAAGGTAAGAGATTCCCACCTATTGCAAGTTAAATACTTGGATTATGTATGGATTTAGACATTAAAATTTGTAGAAATTTGAGATTTTGAAGAAAAACATAGAAATTGGTATTTTTTTTATTTTGACCACGAATTTGGGAATGGAATTGAGAATAAATAATATATTTGAGTTCGTAGGGTTATGGGAAAAGTTTATCTTCGAAAAATTTCGGAATCCGGGCACGAGGGTGATTTTATCGACTTTCCGAGCGGAGTTGGGAATAGTTGTTAATAAATTTGCTATGAGTATTAGAGTGTATTTTCATTGGTTTGCGCATTATTTGGCTAGATTTGGAGCGTTGGGCATCGGTTTGGGGTGCTAGAGTGGCGTTGAAGCTGGTTATGGAACTTCTGAGCAAGGTAAGTCTCCTTTCCAACCTTGTAAGAGGGAATTAATCTTATAGGTGAAATAAATGAATATGTGCTTTTAATTGTGGGGGGATACGTACACACGAGGTGATGAGAGTTCGTACGTGGTTACTAGCTATGCCTATGTCTGGGTAGTCTAGGTCTACATCATGCCTTGTTGATATTATTGTCGATTTATGTTTGTGGGTTGTATAAGAAGGAACAAGATTGAGGTTGAGTAATAATTTCCTTGAAAGAATTGAAATTTGTAGAATTTAAGATTTTAAAGGTTTCATTTGAACTTCGAAATTTCGAAAAGAATTGAGTAATATTATAATAGCTTAAGAAATCTATGTGTAACCGCGTCGCACGTATGTTTTGTGAGCGGGGTATTTCCTTAAAATTATATTTGACCCGTCGCATGTATGGTTCATGAGCGGGGACCGCGTCGCATGAATGATTCGCGAGCGGAGAAATTTATAGATGCATCTATGGTTCGTGCCGTTCGACCCTCGGCAGTGCACAATTTACATTTATGTTGGATCGGGCCGAACATCCTCAGTGGTTTTTACAGTTTACATTTATGTTGGATCGGGCCGAACGTCCTCGGTGGAATTTACGTGTGATAATAGAACCGGAAACCCTTTTATATAATATGTATAAATACGTTGTTTGAGATATCAAATGTTTTAAATGAAGGAAGTGCTTGTGATTCTTTAATATGATGAAAGAATTGTCCAGTTATTTCTTGTTCCGAGTTTAATTGTTATCTCTATAAATTACACTTAGTTAGAATCTCACATTATTATATTTGGACCACTAGTAAGTGTCGGAGTCGGCCTCTCGTCACTACTTCTTCGAGGTAAGACTGGATACTTACTGGGTACGCGTTGTTTTCATACTCATACTACACTTGTTGTACATTTTATTGTACATTCATATATATACATTTCGTGGCCTTGTGGACGCAGCGGCGTGGCTGATACGAGAACTTGAGGCGAGCTGCATCTTATGTGCAATCCGCATCCAACAGAGTCTCCTTCAGCGTATTGGTATTTTCCTTTCTGTCCAAATTTTTATTCTGGATAGTTATTGTATTTTATTTTATTCCTTAGTAAACGCTCATGCACTTGTGACACCGGGTTCTGGGATGATTATGGAGTATACAAAATTGAAATTGGAAAACATTATTATTTTTCTGTAAAGTTCATCTTTTAGTAGTAAATTGAAAGACTTTTATGATTTCAAACATATCAAAAATGAGAATGAAATTAAGTATTTAGCGTTGGCTAGCCTGATAGTGGTGTTTGGTGCCATCACGACCTTTAATGGATTTTGGGTCGTGACAACATGGTATTAGAGCACTAGGTTCACTTAGGTCTCACGAGTCATGAGCGAGTCTAGTAGAGTCTTACAGATCGGTACAGAGACATCTGTACTTATCTTCGAGGGGCTACAGGGCTGTTAGGAGCACTTCCATTCTTGATTCCTCATCATGCGGTTTGATTCCTTTAAGGCTTATGCCTTTGTTTCTTTCCTACTCAATATCATGGGACGTGAAGGGCTTGTTATCGGTCGAATTGAGGAATTGTAATGATACTACATATGCAGTGCGGGATGCTTCCCCCCTACGTAGTTGATTGAGCTATTATCGTTGCCTTAAGGAAGGATATTCTATCAGTTCAGCTTAGTAGCTGTACTTCTGAGAGCTTCGAGGCTATGCACACGTTGCTGTGGTGCTCATGAGTTGTTATCGCACAGTATCGAGTTGCTTGTAAGATGCTTGCCTATGTGTCGGGGTGGTGAATGACTTGAGAGGAGGTTTGCTCAGTGCATGATTCAGAGATTCGATATTTTATTTCTGGCGGAGGAAAAGGCAATCGGACTACAAATGTTCATGTTTGGGTTGATAAAGAATGAGACTCAGTATTTTCGAGTGTGGTAGAATCTTCATCTTTGATCAGGTGTCATTGTCCTTTTTGAATATGTTAAGTTATCGGGTATTATGGTTTTCTTCAATTCGCATTTGGGCAGGGTAGCGTGAAATAGAGCCGGAGAAGTGGCTATCAGAGGTCGCGATGTCATGCGGTGGTTAAACTTCTAGAAGGCCAAGTGTGAAAAATAGGAGTCGAGCGGTTGGTCAAAGAAGTGAGTTTGACCAAAGTGGGAGAGTGGCACAGTAGCATGTGGGTTTAGTGGCAGGATAACTACACACCTTGAAGAAGTTTTAGAGTGATTTGGGGATTATGGTGGACGGTGATTGGGTCTACGGACTTAATTTGGAACATCGGCTATTATACGACGGGAGATTGGATACGACAGAAAGGAGTTTGCTGGATATGGAGAAGGATACAATATGACCTTGGATCGGGAGATATTGGCGCACCTCTAGTTGATGTCCATGAGGAGTGAAACGGACTTGTATGGCTTGTGTATGAGAACGGGCTTAGGAGGGGTTACTGATTTGGTAGTAATTGTACTCAGTGCAGCGTCATTGGGCGATGTCGGCATGGAATTTCCACAGGAGTGTTATCTCGTGCGAGCAGGTTAGCGGTCGCGTGGTGTTGACGAAGCTTCTACAAAGAATTCTATTGGCTATCCGGCGAGAGGTTGAATGTGTGAACATAGCTAGTGATTCAAAGTGTTAATGAAACGGGTAACAGGAATATTTCGAGGAGTTTTGTCGATTGATTGTGCAAGATCATGTCCACGACGAAGGAAGAATCTTGGTAGGTTCCGGGTTTATGCAAAGGGAGCTTCAAGCTAAGTCGGAGAGTCCCACCGCCTACGATTGGATTGTATGGTTATCTACTTGTGGGGTTTTTGGTGATCGGCATATTAATGGGTTATTACGACTAAGGAAAGAGAACAACAGTGGTGATTCGAGCAAAGGATTGAGGAATGTGTTCTATAATTGCCCTTATTAATTCATGTTCAGGCTTTGGGAAGGTTCAACATTTATGCTTCGTGTAGAGGTGATTTACATGGAGAGATTCAGCCGAGTGCTTCCTTGAGAGGGTGTTCATGTGCTAGAAGAGTCTTGGAGTTTGATTATATTTGGGACCAATTCAGAGTATGTGACTCTCAACAACAGTCCCAGGGGATTCAAAAGTTGAAGTGAGGTGCCTGGGGATTTCGAGTCCATAAAATGGTTGAGTATCGAGCTTTTGCAGCGGATTATAAAGAAGGGGCTTGATAACTTTGGCTTGCAATGTAGCATTTGGAGGAATGAGGGCAAATGACTTCGGATGCCTGAAGAAATTATCAAAATGGGTGTACCAGTTGACGAAGTGAATATGCACACAAGGAGGGTATGAGATGGTTCGTTGGTTTTGAGACAATGTGGTCTCGTGAAATAAGTTCACTCAGGATGAGTGCGGATTTGGGTTCGTTATGTTTTGAATGGAGCTATTATTATTCCTGCTGCAATTCCAGTGTAAATTAGAAGAAGTCGAATCGGCTAGAAATGGTTGAATAGGCATGATGGTGACAATGATCAGTTCCTTCAGCGCGCTGATTTAGGCATATGATTTGTGACGGTACGTGCGAGACATGACGGCCACCGAAATTGATTTTTATTTGGGAGGCGCTTGAGTATTATGGCTTGTTAAGTGTAGAGGGATCCCGGGAGAGTTATGGTGGTTTAGACCACTACTAGAGGATTACATTTTCTGCAGTTGTGGGAATTCAGTCACGTATTGCAACGATTCTTCTGAAAGGAGTTATGCGAATGGTTTCTATATTATGAAGTGTCTACCCTATTAGTGGTTTAAAAGTTAAGATGAAATTATTGTACTCTTGCGTATTGGCATGATTAGGTGCAGTAAGTAGAATGGGAATTGGGAGTTGAGGATCAAGGTTGTGGTTCGATATTGACAAGGGTGTCACGAGCTTGGATGAGCAGGAAAAGAATTCAGATATTTAGAGTGAGCTGGTATTGTCTTCAGCGTCACCTAAGATCGGTGTTTTGTGTAAGAGGCTTTGTGTATTGATTTGCGGATCCTTGATTCGCTTTACAACATTAGTGCGATCGATGGTATGAATGTACAAACTTGTTATTTGGTGCGGAAGGTCGTGGGAGCGTGTCCCACGGGAAGATTGTATAAGTGTGGCATGTAGTCACTTGATTGATTGAAGAATTGAAACCAAGTATGAAGATTGTGGTAATATCGCTAATTTGGGAATTTGTGCCTGGAGGGCGCTCGGTTCATTTGGTTGTGGACTGTGGAAATTTGTTCCGGTTATGATGGATGTTCTTATGTGTTATGGGCAAAGGGGTTATTGTGAATCCTTGAAAGGTTGTTAGCCTAGTGCGGTACGATCAAAATTGGTTTGAGGTCCGTGGATGGATCTAAACGTGAATGTGGGCTCTATATCGAGCCAGATGTGTTTATCTCAGCATAGCGTTCCTTATGGAGGAGTATTCAGACGTTAGATGATACTTCATCGTCAGCTGTTTCATGTAATACTATATGGTGCCGTGTGAGTTATGAAATGGCTTGATAAATTTCATATGTGTTGAGGTTCTGCGTAGCAATGGTGTTATCTGAGCAGGATGACTCTCGAGATGTAAGTTATTTATTGCACCTTAGTCATGCTTGCGTTTGGTAGCGCATGGCACTATCTGTCTCCCCAGGAATTTCATTATGCACTTCGCATGCTTGTGGTTGAGATTCAAGTATTTTATAGGTATGAGCATTTTAGCTCGATAAGTAATTCCTTTATAGATGATCATGTGTGGATCGGGTGGCACGCCGCCACGAGTATGATGGTTGGATCGGTTGCACGCCGCAACAATGTGATGTTAGTTAACAGTTTCCCATATCTATACTTGTGTGTTTTGTTTCCCATATTCTGAGGAAGGTTAACAACACCTTTTCCGTTGTCTAATTAGTTACGCGAGTTGAGTAGTCCTTTCCAGAGTTCGTTTCTTTATGTATCACATTCGAGTTGGTAGCTTGTTGGCACATTGCGACATTATATGAGATTTTTTTGGCAGTGTCTGAGGTGACTATCGCTTGGGTAGCCTATACTGGGTGATATGAGATTATTGGGCCTGGGAACAGTGCAATCGGGTTTATATGAAGAATATTAAAGAGCAATTATCGTTGCATGGTTCAGAATGAGGTAATGGTTCTTGTTAGGAGAAATGCTTAAATAATTTGTTAATTCGGCAGTTAGTTATGAGTTTCTACACACCTTTTACGTCGCGGCAGTATTGCTAGAGTTGGAACAGGACTTATATGAGTCATGAGGTGTGTTGTGAGCATCGAATTCGTGGAATTTCGGCTATAATTGTTATCAGAGAATGTTATTATTCTTATGTGGGTTATGTAGTGCATAGTGTGGATTCAACAAGGGTATGCAATCATGTATTGGTGCACCGTGTAGTGATTGATGCGGTGTTCGTATGTTGGAAACATGCCTGGGAGAGAATTCCGGATGCTGGAATTCAGCTCTAAGGCTAATATGACTAAACAAAAGGGGAACCTTTAGATTTGCTCGAGCAAATGTGCTCAGCTAAGTTGTAGTAGCACGGGTAGGTGCATAAGGTGTTAAACAATGATTTCAGACAACTCTAGAGCAGTTCTTAGCACGTTCAAGGATGAACGTATGTTGAAGTGGGAGAGACTGTAACAACCTGACCGGTCATTTTAAGCTCTAGCGTGTCGTTCGGCGATTTGAGGCCACGAGCAGCTTCACTTCAGGGGTTATGACTCGTACGCATGGTCGGAATTGAATTTCGTGAAGCTTAGAGTCGATTTGGAAAGAGAATTCTCATTTCAAAAACCTTAAGTTGGACGAATTGACTAAGATTGGATTTTTGAGTAAACGACCTCGAAATCAAGATTTGAAGGTTCCAGCAGGCTCGTGTTATGATTTTGCACTTGCTTGTGTGTTCAGATTGGGTTTTAGATGACCCGGAGCATTTTGACGCCTATAGTGGAAGTTAGCATTTTAGAAGAATTTCATAAATTTGGGTTGAAGTGCTTTTCAACATTATCGACGTCCGTTACGGATTTTGAGTCTGGGAATAGCTCTATACGGTGATTCTGGTATTGGGAGCGCGTCCGAAAGTGGATTTGGAGGCCCGTAGGTCATTTTGGGGTCATTTAGTGGAAGGTAGAAATTTGAAGGGTTTTGAGCAATTTGATCGGAAGTGGACTTTTTGATATCGGGGTCGGATTCTGATTCTGAAAGTTGGAGTAGGCATGTAATGTAAAATATGACTTGTGTGCAAAGTTTGCAGTCAATCGAACATGATTTGATAGGTTTCAGGCTAGATTGTAGAAGTTTGAAGTTCTAAAGTTCATTTAGTTCGAATCGGTGTGTGATTCATGATTTTGATGTTGTTTGATGTGATTTAAGGCTTCGATGAGGTCCGTGTTATGTTGTGGGACTGGTTTGGGTGATTGGGGGGTCCCGGGGGCCTCGGGTGTGTTTCGGGATGGTGCCGGATCATTTCGGGGTGTTTTGGACTGTTGTTGCTGGTATCTGGTTTCCTTCATCATGAACGCGAAGGGCATCCCTTGTTCGCGAAGAGGAAAGTTTGAGGCTGCTGAGTTCTGGTCTTCACGAACGCGACGTGGAGGTCGCGAACATGAAGGGGTTGCCTAAGTGACCTACGCGAATGTGTAGAAGGAAAGGGGAGTTGGAACTGGAGTCATTTAGCCTTCGCGAATGCGAGGATTTGCGAAAGCAAAGAGGAAAATTGAAGTATATGCAAGTTTGGCCTTCGCGAACGCGAGGGGATTTCCGCGTTCGCGAAGGAGGGTCTCCTGGGCAGTGAAGTTTTATAAACGGGGGTTATGCTCATTTCTCCCATTTTTCATTTGGTGGGACAATTTATGGAGTTCTTGGAAGGGAGATTTTCGTCATCTATGTCAAGGTAAGTGATTCCCACCTATTGCAAGTGAAATACTTGGATTATGTATGTATTTAGACATAAAAATTTGTAGAAATTTGGGATTTTGAAGAAAAATTAGTATTTTTGAATTTTGGCCGCGAATTTGGGAATGAAATTGAGAAAAAAAATCATATATTTGAGTTCGTGGTGATTTGGGTAAAGTTATCTTTGAAAATCTTCGGAATCCGAGAACGTGGGCCCGAGGGTGATTTTATCGACTTTCCGAGCGGAGTTGGGTATTGTTGTAAATAGAATTTGTTATGAGTATGAGAGTATATTTTCATTGATTTGCGCATTGCTTGGCTAGTTTTGGAGCGTCGGGCATCGGTTTGAGTTGCTGGAGTGGCGTTGGAGCCGGTTATGGAACTTCGGAGCGAGGTAAGTCTCCTTTCTAACCATGTAAGAGAGAATTAACCCCATAGGTGAAATAAATTAATGTGTGCTTTTAATTGTGGGGGGCTAGGTACGCACGAGGTGACGAGAGTCCATTCGTAGTTACTAGCTATGCCTATGTTCGGGTAGTCTAGGTCTACATCATGCCTTGTTGATATTATTGTCGATTTATGTTTGTGGGTTGCCTGAGAAGGAACAAGAATGAGGTTGAGTAATAATTTCCTTAAAAGAATTGAAATTTGAATAATTTAAGGTTTAAAAGGCTTCATTTGAACTTCGAAATTTCGAAAAGAATTGAGGAATATTATAATAGCTTAAGAAATGTATGTGTAACCGCGTCGCACGTATGTTTCGTCACTGGGTATTTCCTTAAATTTATATTCAACCGCTTCACATGTATGATTCGCGAGCGGCGACCGCGTCGCATGAATGATTTGCGAGTGGGAAATTTACAGATGAATCTATAGTTCGTGCCGTTCGACCCTCGGCAGTGCATAATTTACAATTATGTTGGATCAGGACGAACGTCCTCGGTGGTATTTACAGTTTACATTTATGTTGGATCAGGCCGAACGTCCTAGGTGGAATTTATATGTGATAATGGAACTGGAAACCCTTTTATAATATGTATAAATACGTTGTTTGAGAGATCGAATGTTTTAAATGAATGAAGTGCTTGGGGTACTTGAATATGATGAAAGAATTGTTCAGTTATTTCTTGTTCCGAGTTGTATTCTAATCATTTTAAATTATACTTTTTTTTAGCAAATATACCACTAGGCAGGCTACCTAGCGGCTAATATATAAATAAAATTCCAAAAATGGGTCCAAAGCTTACAAGATGTCCAAACCAAAATAGAAGTTGCATGAAGCTACTAGCAACTAAAAAGATAGGAAAGCTAAAGTCTAATGAACTAATTATTACAACATTGTCTGATGAATGCTTCCTTCTCCTGTCAGTGTATGTGAATCCAATTTCCATTGGCAAATACCAAGCAGCACCTATCAAGCTCTCACCAAGCGTCAGTGTATCCAGTCCATAGGCTAGAATGGATTCCAAACATCTCCACCACAGAATCGAGGCCAGCATAGTCTTCCAATTATTTGTGTTGCTAAAATATGATCTCCATATGCAGTGTACTGACTCTATCCAAGTATAAATCATGTGGTCGATCCTCAATATTGTTATGTAACAAAGCATGGCTACACCTGTCTTGAGGATGGCTTTAGGCAGGCTTTTCAAGGCAAAAGCCAGGCTGGGGATGGCTTTAAGCAGGCTTTTCAAGGCAAAAGTCAGGCTGGGGCTGGCTTTAAGCAGGCTTTGCAAGGCAAAAGCCAGGCTGGGGCTGGCTTTAGGCAGGCTTTTCAAGGCAAAAGCCAGGCTGGGGCTGGCTTTAAGCAAGCTTTGCAAGGCAAAAGCCAGGCTGGGGCTGGCTTTAAGCAGGCTTTTCAAGGCAAAAGCCATGCTGGGGCTGGCTTTAAGCAGTGTTTGCAAGGCAAAAGCCAGGCCAGGGCTGGCTTTAAGCTGGCGACGCCGGGGTAACGCCAGGGTATCATCAGGCTTTAGCCTGGCGCCGCCAGGCCTGTGGAGCTGGGTGATTTTATGTTCTTGTAAGCTCAGATCCTTCTCTTCCCGAACCATCAATGTAGAAATCATTCTAAACATTGCTAAACCATCCTCAGATTGAGCATGAAGACATGCTAATACCACTGAGAAATGATTCAACAATCTTCAGAAATTCCACATAACAGATTCGACCTTTTCCTTAACATTTGAACATATCAGAAGTAGAATAAATTGCACCATCCAATACCTGCTTATCACATTGGTCCTGTACACTATCAAAGCACCCCGAGAATGAGCATGTGACTATGCTAATACCAATGGAATGTACCTTAATAGCATACATAATGAGACATAAAAGAAACAAGCAGGTATGTGCAGATTCCAATCCTGTGAAGCCATCAGTCTAGGGCTCTTCTTTTTTCTATTCTAACCCTAAGGTTAGGAGTTTGACACTTGTCTAAATTAATCAACCTCCTCCCTGCACTAGGCAGTTCAGAGAATGAGTGAAACTTAGATTTACCTGCAAAAGAGAAAACAATGTTAGCTATAAAATCTGCCACTGAGTTGCCTTCTCTGAACACATTTGAAAGATCACATTGAAGTTTCCCTTCATCTCTCTAATTTTCTTCACATCATTTGCAATTACCCGAGGAGGATCCCATTCCCCTTCTATCACTTTCTTCATCACTAATGAATCAGTCTCCAATATCAGAGGGTGAAGATCATGCTCCACAAAGTATTCCATCTTTGAAGAATAGCCTTAGCTTCAGCCACCATATTAGTTGTCACTCCCAGGTCTACTGCCCTTGCATACACCACATCACCTTCATCATTCCTCACACAAAAGCATAATGAGCTAGGACCAGGATTTTCTTTTGAGGCTCCATCAGTATTGCATTTGTACCAACCATGAAAAGGAAGCTGCCATGTTACTCTTATAGTGATCAATATAGGTTTATATCCTTCAAAATATTGAATTATGTCTGGCCATGACAATGGAATATTAGTCATCCAAGCATACCTCACCCTTGCCAGTTGATGCAATGTCCTATTGATCTCATAAATCACCCTATTTGTCGACACTGAACCCCCATGTTTACCTGCATTTCTTCTCTTCCAAAGTTCCCAAGTGATGATAGCCGGTACTGCTTGAAACAATGGCTTTAGCTTTGGACAACATTGAGCATACCACCAATGCCTTATAACCTGCTTCAATTGAATCAATGGTACAGTAATTCCAGCAGCCCCGATGAACAAGTTCCATACTTTAGAGGCAGTAGGTCTTGTGATAAATATGTGCTCAATAGATTCCTCTTGGGGATGCTGACAACACCAACACCTAGACATCACCATTTGCCCTTGCCTCCTCCATATGTCATCAGTGGCTATTTTCTTCCTCCACAACCTCCACAAGAAGAAGGATATCTTAAATGCTAAGCCTTTAATCCATATTAACTTGAATTCCTGATTAGGATCAGCTCTATGCCTTAATATTTGCCAAGCACTGCTAACACTGAACTTGCCTGAAGGAGTTGGCATCTAGTATGGCCTATCCCAGTATCCCTCACTGCCTTCATAATGTACTTTTAGCCTTATATGTTCTGCAATTTCCTCATTGAAGGTTTGATCTAGCAGCCGATCATCCCATGTTTCACCTTGCCGTAATTCTGCCACATCTTGAAGATCTTCATTGATTGGGAAGTCTTCAGGTAATACATGATAAAGTGCACCCAATCCAATCCAATTTTCATGCCAAATATTAGTTGTTCCACTCTTCAATTCCCATAGGATCTCATGTTCTACTTCTTCCCTAGCATTCAGCATTTTTCTCCAAACATTAGACCCTCTTCTAAACTGCACCACCATTGGTATCTCCTTCTTGCAATACTTATTCCACATGAAATTAGACCACAAAGATTTTGTGGTCCTAAACCTCCACCATGGTTTAGCAAACAATACCCTCGACACATCATGTAAGGACCTAAAACCTAGGTCCCCTTCCTCTTTAGGAAGACAAGGATTTTGCCATGAGGCCCAATGTCTGCTTCTCCCTTCTTCCTTTGTGCTCCAAAAGAATCTAGCAAAAATCTTATGAAGATGCTCCAGGACATTTTTTGGTGGATGCAGGACTGATAACATGTGGACTGACATACTTTGCAACACACTAGTAATGAGTGTTGCCTTTCCACCAAATGACAGCAGCTTTCCTTTCCATGAATGCAATTTAGACTTTACTTTCTTGATAAGATCCTCATAATATTCCTTCCTCCTTCTAGTGTAGAAAACAGGACACCCTAGATATGTGAAGGGGAATTTACCTTTTGCAAATCCTGTAATAGCTTCAACCACCTGACACAATCCAGTAGGAATCCTTGAATACATGTAGTATGAACTCTTATCTTTGTTGATCATCTGGCCTGATATCTTCTCATAGTTCCCCAACACGGCCATAATATTTCTCAAGCATGGAGGATGAGCAGAAGCAAAGATTATAGTATCATCAGCATATGCCAAGTGGTTTAAAGGATTAGACCACTTAGGCATTCCAAATCCCACGAATGACCTGTCTTCAAATAGCTTATTCAAAGACCTGGAAAGTACCTCAGCGGATAGAATGAACAATGCTGGTGATAGAGGATCCCCTTGCTTCACACCCCTTGTACACTTAAAGAACCCTGAGGATTGCCCATTCACCAATACTGAATACCAGTTATTTGACATCAAGTTCCACACCATGTTGATGAAGTGCTCAGAAGATCCCATCTTCCTTAGTACATGCAATAAGTACTTCCATGAAACCCTATCATAGGCCTTAGCCATATCAAGCTTGATCACCACATTAGCTGGCTTTCCCCTTAACCTTATGTCAGTGATAATTTCTTGAGTCAATAAGATGTTCTCAAATATACTCCTACCCTTCACAAATCCGGATTGATTAGGAGATATTAGAGAAGGCAAAAAATTTCCAATCTATCATGTAAAACTCTAGACAAGACCTTGTTAATGAAGTTGCTCAAGCTAATAGGTCTTAAGTCAGAAAAGGTCTCAACTCTAGGCTTCTTGGGCAGCAACACTAGATTGGTGTGAGTGATGGATTTAGGCAGTGCAGCTCCTTCATAGAAGTGTAGCACCATGTTGTGTATATCAGCACCAATAACATCCCAGCATATTTGATAAAATAGGCCAGTGAATCCATCTGGACCACTAGCACTCTCCCCAGTAAGCTCAAAAACTGATGTCCTTACCTCTTCAATTATTGGCAATCTACTAAGTTCCAAATTCTGTTCCATAGTGACCATCGAAGGTACATTATTGAGCAAGGAAAAGTCAGATGCATCACCTTCATTTGTGAATTGTTCTTGATAAAGTCTACTGCAGCTGCAGCCAACTGCTCCTGGTCTTCAATCCATACCCCACTTCCACTTTTGATCCTCTTCAGTTGTAATTTCTTTCTTTTTCCATTGACATGATTGTGAAAGAAACTGGTATTCCTATCTCCTTCAGCAAACCAAGTCATCCCTGCTTTTTGCTTCCAATACTGCTCCTCAATACTCAAGTATTTCTTCAATTCAGATTATGCCTTTTGAAGCACAATCCTGTTCTCAATCGAAGGCTCTTCTTCAAACAACATCTCTTTTACCCTAACAATGTCCTCCAAATAGCCAACTGCTTGAAGATATCACCAAATGTTTCCCTACTCCATTTTGACAGTAGTGTTGCCTTCACCCTCTTAAGCTTCTTCTTGAACATCCAAAACGGATCCCCTATGAAATCAGCTTCCCAATTCTGCCTCACCACATCCATAAATGTAGCATGTTTAGTCCAAAAGTTCAAGACCCTAAAAGGCTTGACAAAATTGGTGGTCTGCTCCCCACATGTCATTAACAATGGTGCATGATCTGATCCAGTTCTGATTAGATGTTCAACTTCAATAGTTGGCAACATGTTCTGAAATGGCAAATTCACAAAGATCCTATCCAATCTTTTGAATATACACGCATCTCCCATTCCACCATGTAAATGGACTTCCTTTGTATCCTTGCTCAAACAAACCACAAGAATTTACAAAAAATGCAAAATCCTCATATTCAGGCGGGTGTACCGGTAGTCCACCTATTTTCTCATCTTCATGTAATATCACATTGAAATCCCCTCCTACCAACCATGGAAAATTCATATCACTTGCTAAGTAATACAAGTGATCCCAATATTCCAACCTCTCAATTGCTGAACATTTTGCATAAACAAATGCCATCATCATGTGCTGCCCTAGGTCATGGTGAAGTACTCTCACAGTCACCTGTTGCTCAGTATCCTCCACTAATTCCCATTCCACCACTGCATCAAAGAACAACCATATTTGCCCATTAATATTTGCATAAGTCGTCTCCATATTCAACCATATTCTATATCTATCAATGAATCTCTTCTTTTGAAAAGGTTCCATCAATGCAACTACACAAAAGTTATGCTCCCTATTCATGCCGATCACCCTAGGAAAGGCCTGCTGTGTATTCACAGACCTTATGTTGCATATTAATATTTTGATCATCATTTAGATAGAGAAGCTGCCTTCCTGGGCATAATTCTTAGAGGTTGTTGTGACTCTTTATTCTGATTCTTCTTTGTTTTCTTGCCTCCTTTAGCACTAGTTGTAGGTGATATATCCCCATCCCTAGCCACCTATTTGAAGTTTTCTTCTGTTGATTCATTATCTCCCTCATCCTCTATAGGATTTTGTCTCATTAATTTTTCATCAATTGGCGTCACATTGTGTGTAACTAAATCATGTAGATGTTGTAGTGGAGTCTTCAGTGGAACATTAAGATGCAGTTGCATAATTTGATTAGTGCCATATTCCATAGGCACTTCCTCTATTTCATGCTCTTGGAACAATTGCCTGCTCATCATTCTTTTCATTGCAATTCTCTGGTCCTACTGTATCATCCCTAACCTTCACGTTATCATAGAGTTTGTTCTCTAATGCATACACCGGAACATCTTCAACATGGGCCAAAATCTTGCCAGTTGCACTAGGAATAGGGTTTACTATCGATGCTTCATCAGGTGACCCTAGCGCCAGGCCTGGCGTCGCCAGACTAACACCTGGGGTACCTGGCTTTAGGCGTGGCGTCGCCAGCCTAACGCCTGGGGAGCCTGGCTTTAGGCCTGGCGTCGCCAGCCTATCGCCAAGTGGGCTGTTGTCCCTCACTTTGTCTCCTGTTGTCTTTGTCGTGCCTATTTGATCATCCTCCACCTCAATTACATCACTCCCTCCAGCCTTTGGTGAGTTTATCTCATCAAGGTTCTCAAGCTGCCCAGAATCTGCAAATGTTTGAGACGGCATATCTTGAGATGATTGGTTTGTAGTCACATTGAGTTGCCTTAGCTCCTCTTTGCTAGTTCCAAACCTTCTATGAACCCAGTCGATTGTGGATTCCTTATTAGCCTTTTCATCAGTACTTTGATCACTAGGAACAATAGGATTAGCCTTAGCTAAGTTCCCATTATGCTGATCTTCCAGCACTTTGTTCTTTGATTGATTTTCCCCATGTTCCTTCTTCTTACCATTGCTAAGATCCTCACCTTTGCCTTCAGTAATTTGTAGAATAGGTTGACGAACTTCCTCAACCTCTAATGCATTAAACTTGTTCTTGATTGCTACTTCCTCAAGTTTGGCCTTCCCTTTACCCTTGTCAGCTTCCTTACCTTGTTTGTTATCAATAATGTGACCCCTATTATCCAGTTGGTATTTGTTCTTCCTTGCTTGTATCCATTCCTGCTTGGCATGATTAGTAGCAGGCTTACCAACCACCTTTCCACTTGACAGAACCTTTGTTGAATTTGCAGTTGTACCAATTGCTTCAGTACTCACCACAACTGTCTTATCCTTGCCTTGATCCTCAACATCTTCATCAAATCTCTTGTGTAACTCAGGATGAATTACCCAACATTCTGCCTCACTATGCCCTTGTTTCTTGCAAGGCTTGCAATACTTAGGCATATAATCATACCTTATCCTAATCCATTTGAACTCTTCTGGCCCAGATTCATCAGCTTCTTCAACAATCTTAATACGTTTAGGGAAATTACCTAATAAATTAACACCACCTTCACCTTAGCACAACTAGGTCTAGTCCCATTTTAAGTTGCTAGGNACTCTGGTCGGTGGCCGGCCACCCCCAGTGGCGGCGTTGCCCCCCCCCCCCCAACGCTTCCCCCACCATTGCCCAGACATCCACGATTACAAACAACAATCCCTAACCCATGGATTATTGGAAACTTCTAAAACCTACCACCATTAATGCCCCCATGCAGACCCTAGCTACGCTACCATTGAAACCTGTTTAGTTCCTGCATGGAGAACCAGTTGTGAAGTGGAAGAAGCAAGAAGTGAAACAATCCATCGTACAACAAGGGCTTCAACTTGCAGTTCTTGGGAAATTTTCGTATGGAAACCCTGTTATTGGTGAATTACGTAAAATGATTCCAATTCAATGTGAGATTAAGGTCATTGCTCAGTAGGCTTGATTAAAGATAATCATGTGCTGATTAGATTGTCATTATTGGTGGATTATGTTCATCTTCATTCAAAGCCAGCTTTTTACTTAAAGGCTCAATCAGATATGTGCCAGATGCGTTGTTCACGTTATTATTTTTGGACCACTAGTAAGTGTCGAAGTCGACCTCTCGTCACTACTTCTTCGAGGTTAGACTTGATACGTACTAGGTATGCGTTGTTTTCGTACTCATACTACACTTGCTGTACATTTTGTAGTACAGGCATATATATACATTTTGTTGCCTTGTGGATGCAGAGGCATGGTTGATACGGGAACTTGAGGTGAGCTGCATCTTATGTGAAATCCACAGCCAGCAGAGTCTCCTTCAGAGTATTGGTATTTTCCTTTCTGCCCAAATTTGTATTCCGGAGTTACTGTATTTTATTTTATTCCTTAGCAAACGCTCATGCATTTGTGACATCGGGTTCTGGGATGATTATGGAATATTCAATATTGAAATTGGAAAACATTATTATTTTTCTGTAAAGTTCATCTTTTAGTAGTAAATTGAAAGACATTTATGATTTCAAAAATATAAAAAATGAGAAATATTAACTATTGAGTGTTGGCTAGCCTGACAGTGGTGTCGTGACAATTGTTGAACATCGCATTTGCGATCTTTATGTTCGCAATTGCGAACTAGGCACTGTGCACTTGGTTTCGCATTTGCGATGAAGGGCTTCGCATTTGCAAAGGTTAACTGTGTGGTTTGACTTTGCATTTGCGACCCTCATATGACATTTGCAAAAATTGCTGAACTTGGTTGACTTCGCAATTGCGACATCAGAGACCATTTTCCAGATTTCTTCTTTTCAACTTCTTTTTGACTCGTTATCACTTGGTTTCTTCATGATCACTTTTAAATCACATATAACCTGTAAAATATAAGTAAACGACATTAAACACACGATTTTATTAATCAAACATAGCAAAAAATCTAAGCTTAAAGACGAGATATGTTGGTAAAATACCAACTTACCAAACCCCCAAAATTAAACTATTGCTTGTCCTCAAGCAATGAAAGCACAAAATCTCCTTCCAAGCATTTAACTCAATAGTGCATCAATATCATGCCAAGTCAAAAATGTCTAGTTTAGTCACAAACACATGACTTCGATTGCTACCAACAATTAATCCAAAGCATATGAAACACCAAAAACTCCTCATGAATTTCATTACAATTCAAATGCTCAAACACCATGTCAATCAAAGTAGAAATCAAGTCATGACACTAGAGCTTCAAAGTTTGCCTCTTTATCATAATTAACTTCCCTTGTTCATTCCTCCCAAATGAAAATGGGATTATATTCACAACTCAAATCTTATGTGCCCTCACACTTAAGAGAGAATCCCACACTCATAAATTGCAATTCAAAACATAAAAGGGATATCAAATGGAAAGAATTAAATCACTCTCACAAAGATGTTCAAATGCACACAAGTTGAACCATAGGCTTGCCCTTAAGTATTTCTCTACTAATGTTGACAAACATGGTTCAAAATTAATTAGGACTTAAAGGGTTGTAGTTAAGGCTTTTGGTTAGTGACTCAAAACCTCCCTAAGCACTACAAATTTTCAACAATGAAAGTACACTTTCTTCAACAACTTTTCCACCCGTTTTTTATTTTTCATTTAATCACCTAGTCTTCCATTTATTACCAAATCATTAATTTTCCTTCCTTTTTCTTCTTTCTTACTCTTTTTTATTACCTTTCACCTTTTAAAAAACTTCCACATCACAACTTTTCCAACCCTCACCCCCAAACTTAGGCTTTTAGCCTATGTTTACACTTTCAAAGTACTTAGGGATGAAGGATGCTGAAAGATAGATCACTAAAGAACGAAGGGTTAAAGCTTGTAACATGGTCGCCAAAGAAAAAGTTTAAAGGCTCAAAAGGGGTTGACTAGGAAGAATATGCAAGGGTTGGAAATTTAAGGTATAATAATGGTCCAAGGAAGGCCTAACATCATTTCTCCAACCAAGTTAGTCTAGGATTTCTCCGTGAAGCATGATAAGTAGTGATTTTGACCGCTTATTTGCTCTCTTTTACTTGTGTTTTAGCTCAAAAATGCTCAAAGGTATTCCCGGAAACTAACAAAATATGCTTACTTACAAGAATACTGGGAAACGAGCCAAAGAAGTCAAAAATCAAATCATAAAGAAGTCTTAAGTGAACAAGAACCAAAACAGTGCAAATGAGATAGCAGTGCGGACCGCACAATTATAGTGCGGCCGGAGAAAGAGATTTAGAGAGCATGTTTTAGCCAGCTCAGGGAGTGCGGACCGCACTAGAATCATACGGCCGTAGGAGATCAAGTGCGGCCGCATCTACTTTTATGCGGACCACAGGACTGAAGGTTTAGAGAGGTGGAAAGGGAAGGAGTGTGGACCACATCACTTTTGTGTAGCCGCATAATCCTTAGTGCGGCCGTACTTACTTTTATGCGGACCGCAGAAGCCTGAAGAGTTCAAGCTCAATTTCCCAGGACTGCAGACTGCACTACAATTGTGCGACCGCAGAAGCCCATTTTGCGGTCCGCATTAGAATTATGCGGCCGCATATCCTCCGTAGGGGCATTTTTTGTCAGATATTTTTAGCTTAGTATAAATACAACTTTTTGTTATTTTTAGGTTAAGTTTAGTTTGCATAGGTGCACCTGAACATTTTTCTTTACTTCTTTGAGTAAATTTGTATTAGGATGACTTTTTAACATTAGTTTTTCTTTGTTTAATCTATGATTATGCATTCTACCTTAATTTCTTCTTGTATTTCTTCATTTTTCGTGAGTAGCTAAATCTTTAGCTAGGGTTGTGACCCAACCCTAGTGTGGGTACTTAATGGTTAGTAATATCTAGCCTTGTTTATCCTTAAATTATAGAATTAGTGGTTGCAAATATTTATTCATGCCTTTTTGACCTAGTCTTTGCTTAAGAAAGAGAGACTAGGTTTAGGAAAACTTGGCTAGCAAGGAATTTGGGTGAATTCAAGAAATTGATAGTCCAAATTAAAGGGTTTAAGCTAGAGATAGTATGAGAATATATCACTTGATTTGTGCAAATACCCATTTGGGCTTGAGAAAGCCAAATCGGGCAAAATCACTCAAGCTTTCAAAAGGTATAGAGTGAGCAATTGCGTGTGTTTATACCACGAATCCGATAAATCAAACTTGCCCTATAGTTGACAACCCGTTAGGTAGCCACCTAGGTGGAAGTCACGACCCTAGATTCCTTTATCAATTAACAAACAACTCAAAACCAAAAATATTGTCCTTTAGCTTTATCTTTGCAATCAATAGAGTAGAGTAGAAGTAATACACCAATAAGCATTGTAGAGGTACGATTTAAGCCAAAACATGCAATCAACTTAGATATACACCTAATCCCATATTCTAACTCCATGTGGATTCGATCCCGACCTTTGTTGGGTTATTATTGCATCGACCACCTCGCTACTTAATTGTGGTGTAGATTTGGCCGAGATAAATTTTGGCGCTGTTGTCGGGGCGCTAAACGGATTTAGCTATATATCTAGGTGTTTGTGTGTTATGTCTTTCTTTCCTTCCGAGTTACTAATTTGTGTTTGAATAGATTCTTGGTAAGAAAATGGCTCTCAACAACGAGCCCATCAGAAATGTGCACTTGGGGGAGGACGTGGACGATGATGCCATGGATGAGGTTCCTATTGAACCTCAAGCTAATAGACGAGGCCGCTTGCTTCACGATAATGTGCCCGTCCCTCACCCACCTTCAACAAGAGCGCAACCCATCGACAATTGCCAAGTGAAGGTTATGCAAGTGCTATAGTCCCGCCCCACATTAGGGCGAGCAACTTTCAAATCACCAATGTGATGCTTACACTTCTTGAACAACGGGGTTTCTTCAGTGGGGCCACGAATCAAAATTCCTACAAGCATCACAAGGTGTTTGTCGATACTTGTTGAGTGAGCAAGCAAACAAATGTTTCGGAAGACGCGCTAAGGTTGTAGCTTTATCCCTTTTCTCTATAGCAAAAAGCATCGGACTGGTTAGAGAGGTTGCCCAACCATTCTATCACCACTTGGGATGAGTTGGCAGAAAAGTTCATTTCCAAATTCTTCTCTTCGAGACATAAGGCAATGCTTCGGGATGAGATTCTATCTTTCAAGCAAGAATCGAATGAGCCATTGCACGAGATTTGGGAAATATATCGTACCATTGTTAAAGAGTGTCCGAACAATGATATGATCGAGGCCATGATCCAACAGACCTTCTATAGGGGGATCAACACAACTAATCAATGTGTGGTTAACCAACTCTCCGGGGGTAACTCCATGAACACGCCATATGCCGAAGCTTGTAAAATTCTTGATGAGATGGTAGATACCTCTTCGGCATGTAAAAGTAAAGCGAATGTGCCACAAGGTGACCTTTATGTTATACACCTACACAAGGAGCTACATGACCACGGGCAAGCTATAGACGAGTTGACAACTACCATGAACAAATTGGCCAAGGCCAAGCTTCAACAAGTTCAAGGGCCGAAACAAGTGCATGCAATGGAAGGTGTGAATATGATGGTAAAAAAAAAGACGGCAACAAGGTCAATAAATGCAAAACTGTCCGGAGCAATTTATGCAAGATGATAGTGGTTATGATCAAGGTGATTCATTCAATGACCAAGATGAAGAAGTTCAATATGTCAATAATTATCAAGGTCAAAGAAACAATGCTCAAGGGCAAAATCAACAACAATGTAGGTCACAAGGGAACCAAGGTAATTGGAACAACCAAAACCACCAAGGCAATTGGAGTGGTGGTAATTCTAATCAAAGCAATTGGAACAATCAAGGAAATCAAGGCAATTAGGGTAACAACAATCAAGGTAATTGGGGAGGCAATAGTCAAGGAGGGTGGAACAACATCAACAACCGGGAGCCGGGCAAAGGCCTCCGATGTTTCAACAACCAAGAAATCCATCTCCCTATCCTTCTCAAGGCCCGAGCTCTTATTCCAATGAGATGGGTAGAATTGAATACATGTTTAAACAGATGATGGAGAAGAATGCCAACTCTGATGCTCAAATAGCCTCGCACAACACTTCTATTCGGAATTTGGAGGTTCAATTAGGCCAAACCTCACAATCTTTGAACATTCGTCCTAAGGGGGCACTACCTAGTGATACGGTGGTGAACCCAAAGGGTGGGAATAATATGAGACATGCTATGGCTGTGACTACTAGAAGTGGAAAAGGTGGAGATGCAACCACCTGAAATCAAAGAAGGATTGTGGATGAAGATGTTGTGGCTCAAGAGGATGAAATCCCAAGCAATGTGGTTCAAGCTAATGAATAAGTGAGAACTGATATAGATGAAAGTGTGGAGGAGAAGAAAGAAGAGGTGAACCCGTCTAGGGAAGACGTGATTGACATGCCGGAACCGGTGGTGCAAAAGGCTAAGGCACCAATGCCAATTCCCCCTCCTTCATACCCTCAAAGGTTTGCAAAGCAAAACCATGAGAATAAATTCAAAAAGTTTCTTGATATGATGAAGAGTTAGTCCATAAATGTGCCATTAGTTGAGGCTTTGGAGCAAATGCCGGGATATGCAAAATTCATGAAAGATTTGGTAACCAAGAAAAGGTCGATGAATTGTGAAACCATCAAGATATCTCACCAAATGAGTGCTATTGTGCACTCAATGGCTCCAAATTTTGAATATCTAGGCGCTTCCACCATTCCTTGCACTATTGGGAGCACCGATTTTGCCAAAGCATTGTGTGATCTAGGGACAAGTATCAACTTGATGCCCTACTCGGTGTTCAAAACTTTGTGAATTGGGCAACCAATACCCACATCCATGAGTTTGCAAATGGCGGATCGGACAATGAAGAGGCCTTTGGGCATTGGTTAGAGTTGATAAGTTCATCCTCCCAGTGGAATTAGTTATCCTTGATTGTGAAGTGGACTATGAGGTGCGTATCATTTTGGGTAGACCTTTCCTTGCTATGGGGAAAGCTCTTGTTGATGTGGAGGCCGGTGAGCTCACCTTCTGGGTGGGTGACGAAAAGGTGGTTTTCCATGTGTGCAAATCAATGAGGCAACCGAATGGTAATGAAGTTTGTTCATTTGTGGATTTGGTGACCGACGTGATAGTTGATGATGCTAGTGCAACAATGAATGTTGAAGACAAATTGGAGCAGTTTTGCTCAATCTTGATTATGATGACGAGAGTGATGGCTATGTGGAGTGTGTGAATGAATTACAAGGCATGGGGTCGTACACTTGTGAGCTCCGAAAGCTATCTTTGGATCTTGAAAACCGGAAGACTCCTCCAACAAAGCCCTCAATCGAGGAGCCTCCTACCTTGGAGTTAAAGCCATTGCCACCGCACCTCAGGTATGAATTCTTTGGCCCTTCCTCTACTTTACCAGTTATCCTTTCTTCATGCTTAAATAACGTGCAAGAATACTCCACTTTGAAGGTGATACAAAGGAGGAAAAGAGAAATCGGTTGGACTTTGGCGGATATCCGGGGCATAAGCCCCGCCTTTTGCATGCACAAGATTATCTTGGAGGAGGGTGCCAAACCCTCCGTTGAACATCAAAGAAGATTAAATGAAGCAATGCAAGAGGTGGTGAAGAAGGAGACAATCAAGTGGTTAGATGGCGGGGCTGTGTACTCCATTTCTGATAGCTCGTGGACCTCTCCGTTGCTATGTGTCCCAAAGAAAGGGGGCATGATCGTGGTGACAAATGACAAGAATGAATTGATCCTAACAAGAACAGCCACCGGGTGGAGAGTGTGCATGGACTCTAGGAAGCTCAACAAAGTTACTTGGAAAGATCATTTCCCTCTTCCGTTTCTTGACCAAATGCTTGATAGGCTGGCCGGACGTACTTTTTATTGCTTCCTTGATGGATACTTCGGCTATAACAAAATTCTTATTGCTCCCGAGGACCAAGAGAAGACCACTTTCACATGTCATTATGGTACTTTCTCGTTTTCAAGGATGCCTTTTGGGTTGTGTAATGCACCAGGGACTTTTCAACGGTGCATGATGGCCATTTTCACCGACATGGTGGAGGACATTCTTGTGGTTTTCATGGATCATTTTTCTGTGGTTGGAAATATGTTTGAAGAGTGATTGAACAATTTAGATAGGGTATTGGCTAGATGTGAGGAGACCAATTTGGTGTTGAACTGGGTAAAGTGTCACTTAGTGGTCAAGGAAGGCATTGTCCTCGGCCATAAATTTTCAAAGCATGGTATTGCGGTTGACCAAGCTAAGATTAAGGTGATCTCCAAACTCCCTCCTCCTACATCCGTGAAGGGAGTGATGGGTAAGTTCCGGCCATGGAGAAGTTTCGGCCGTATTTGATGGGTACTAAGGTGATTGTGCACACCGACCATGTGGTGCTTCAGTATTTGATTAGCAAGAAATATTCTAAGGCAAGGTTGATGCGGTGGGTGCTTCCTTTGCAAGAGTTTGATCTAGAGATTCAAGACCCCAAGGTAGTTAAAATCAAGTGGCGATTGGAGGAGGAGGAGAGGCCACATGATGGCCTTGAGATCAATGATTCATTTCCCGACGAGCAACTCCTATCCATTTCAATGACTGGGATGCCATGGTTCGCCGATCTAGCCGACTATCTTGTGAGCAGTGTCACGCCTCCTTTTTACCCCGAGGGGATAGGGAGTTTTTCCAATTTAAAGTGACATTATTCGAAATGGGATTATTTATTTGATTCAGAGTCGCCACATGGAATATTTATGGTGTCCCAACTCACCGGTTTATTTTAAATCCCAAATCGAGGAAATTGACTCTGTTTTAAAGTCTGCGAAACCAAAAGACCGGGTAAGGAATTCTGTTAATCCGGGAGAAGGTTTTAGGCATTCCCGGATTCTGTGGTTTTAGCATGGTCTCTTTGATCATACCTGGCCTAATTAAATTATTTAATTTCTTATATTTAGAACATATGTACATTTACCTTTTACCGCTTTTAATCGCTTGATTATTCGTGATTATGGAATTATCTTGAAACGAGTCATGCGTACGTGTACTCGTTTTGTTTGGTATGTCAAAGTCATGTCATGCGTACGTGTACACAACTAATAACACTTTATTATTATTAAGATTGTTTGGTCAAGGTCGCGCGAACGTATACCTTGATTTATTTTGGGAATCATAATTATGTCACGTGAACATGTACATAATCACGATAATAAATTTAAAAATGTATCTAAAGCACTCTAACGGTATTCATTATTCTTCCTAAACTTTGAGATTATTGCAAGGTCAAAAGTTATAAAATTATTGTGGCAAAAGAGTCAGCTTTTATTCTTACTAAATTGGGTCTTGACAGAAATTATTGTGGCCCAAAACTTCTTTATGTGCTAAATTTTCAGCCCCCACAATATTGATGCAAACCCCAAAAGGCGCAAATCAAACAATATCTTATAATCAAATCACGTCTTATATTGACTTAACAAAAATCATTCTCTGACTCATTAGTCTTAAGAAACCCATATTAGCATTACAAAAATGGGTTCCTTCTAAATCCACCCAGTAACTCATTTTTATACATTGAACCAAACTTATGTACTTAAATCATATTTAATGAAAAGTTAGGAGAAAATCCATATTTTAGGCATTCACAACAGATTGCAAATAAAATAAATGATTCAAAACAAGGAAACATCAAAGATGCCAACAAAAGAGAACAAACGAAGCATTCAATTTAAACAAGCCAACTAAAACAAATATAACGTTGCATTTGGAATATTTAGATGAAGAAAAGACCTTTATTGCTGAATATTTAAGTTCCGAACTTTGTTCGAATCAACAAGGATCTCAGATCGGAGTTACAACTGGATGTCGATCGGAACCTCATCGGCGAACTCGCTTCAATCAACTTTGGAGCTGCTATTTTTTGTACAAAAAGGGACTGTTTCACTGAGTTCTTGGCTCATTTTTTGCCATGTTTGTTGGGCTGGTCTGAGGTGTTATTTGGGACGGTTTTCTTGGCGAAAATGGTAGCGATTTGCGCTGCTATTTTGGTTCACTTCGGGACTATTTTGTTGGTTTTGTAAGGGGCTATTTTCAGCGTTTTTGGGACTGGTTTGGGGTGAGAAACAGAAGTGTCTTCATGGAGTAAATTGGAGAAGTTGCAGCTTGTTTTCTCAGAGATAAAGAAGGCTGAATCACCTTTCTTGTTTCTTTCCTCTCTTCACGTTCTTTTCCTCTTTTCCTATCTCTCTTTTATTTTTATTCCCAGATTTTTGTTTCTTCTTCGTTCCCCCTCCCTCTGTTTCTCTGTTCTTCGTTCCTTTCTTTCTTATTTTTTAATTATATATAGATGTGTCTATAACTGATGTAAGGAAGTAGTGAGATGAGTTGGGAAAGTGGGGAAAGGGAACGTGAGGGAGTTGGCTAGAAAATGGGATCATGGGGTGAGAGACGTGAGGGGAATGGGAATTGGGAATGTTAAAAAAGGTTATGAGAGTTGAATTATATCCCTTTTTTTATCTTTTCTTTTAGAAGTAAAATTAAATTAAAATGTTAAGACAAGAATATTAACTAACTTTAGACTAAGAAAGACATAAAAAATCTAACTATTTACATATAATTTAAATAATACTAAGAAAAATACATAGCTTACTCATTAAAATTTCAATAAAAAGTATATATATATATATATAGAAATAAAATATGTATTCTAAGAATGTGAATATTTTTGTAATTTCTAATCGAATAAAACCTATTAAGAGTAGATAAAATTTTAAAATATTAAGCTTAGAACTAAAAGGAATATTTACACTAAAATAATATATAATTTGGGTGTGGTCAAATATTAGTTGTTCACAGCATGCCCCTCTTTGATTGAAAACATGAAGAGTTTTCAAGGCAAAGAAAAATGAACAAGATGACTAATTTTTACTTACATTATTTAAAAGGAAAAAGAAGATAAAAGAAAAAGATGTGACCGAGCCTTGGTTTTTGGCAGCCTACATATCCCAGGTTGTAAGAGATCATATCACGTGTAGTTCAAGTGAAAGAAGAGTGATGGAGTATTCTTTAAGGGAGAGTCGAGTGAAGTTCCGTCGAGGTTCCGTTCCGCAGTTCATACTATTACATCAAAATGAAAAGAAAATTCCATACTCTTGAAATCTAAGAGTTACAAAATTCCTATTTAAGTGTCATCTGGAGTCTTGTCTTGATTCTTGACTTGCTTCTTCCATTGACTTTAGATTGAAACTTGATGCTCTCGATGCAACAGACTATGAAATATTCTCGCAAGCTTGTTTCTTGATTAGATGATGGGAAGATGGATCTTGACCATATGTCTCCGCATGTATTACGTCAAAGCTTGTTGCGGCTGGTATTGAGATAAAACGTTCCACTTTCACTAGAAAGAGCTGAAATCTTATTTTTTGCACATCCAATCCGCGCTTTGCAAAAAAAATCTACAAGCTATCACAAACAAACAAAACAAACAAAAATTTTCTGCCCCAGTTTGCACTAGGAAATTTTTGTGAGTTATTGAAAACACAATAAACTATCTTCACTATTGCAAAATGAAGAATTGAAAGAGAAATGGGGGAATTTTTTTTTTAATAATAGGGGATGTCATACCTTATGTTTGCAACAAGAAATGCAATCAGGGGATGTAGTACCCTGTGTTGGCAATGAGGTGAGGCTCTTGGCTCTCTAAGATTCTACTAGGGAATGTCGTACCCTATGTAGGCAAAAAATAATGCGACCAGGGGATGTTGTACCCTGTGTTGCATAAAATGACACTTGTGGCGCTTTGAGATGCTACTAGGGAATGTCGTGCCCTATAATGACAATAAAATAAACCAGTGGATGTAGTAATCTGTGTTGGCAATAAGGCTAGGCTCTTGGCTCTCTAAGATTCTATTAGGGAATGTCGTACCCTATGTAGGCAGAAAGTAATGCAGCTAGGGGATGTAGTACCCTGTGTTGAAGATAGGGTGTTGATTCCCTATAATGATTACATGCATATTGGAAGGAAATCATGGATTTGGGAACTTCACTTGGTGGTGTTGGTCTTTCCACGAACTGTTTCCTAAAATTATTTTGTTCCTGTTCTGAACAAAGAAAGATTCGTTAGTTTTAAAATGGTGGTCGATTTGTGGCCTTGATTATTTCAATCTCTTGATCTCAACTCATCTTCTTTAATGATTTCAACTGCAACTGATTATTTCCTGAATACCAACTGATCTGGAGAACCTTTGGCTTTTCCAAACATTTCTATGACGGTACTTACCCTTTTTCAACTTTATGTTGCCTTTGCGGGCATTTCGCTTTTGACTTCTTTCTTCCAAATTCTTCAATTTTAGAGCATTGGGAGACTTTTGGGTTTTCAAACTTTGCCACTGATTGTTAGTCACGTGGGGCTTAACCTTTAAGATTTATTTTGCCTTTGCTGGTGCTTCAATTTGATTTTCATCTTCCAAAGTTTTCAATTTCAAAGCATCAGCGAATCATGGTCAGTCGGGGTCGACTTGATGCCCTTGCCGAGGCTAGGTGCCTTCTTGAATATTGGCTCGTGTCAAACAAAAGCCCGGTATATCAATCTTGCCATCCTTTCTTTGTCTTAGTTTCAGAACAGAATTAGATCAAAAGGAATTCAAAGAAAAACAAACAATGAAATGGACAAATGAACTTAGACGAGAGGTATCCCTTTCGGGGAAAGGAAATAAGGACTTATCTGGAGTACATGCAGACTTCAATGGACATGACATGCCTCTTGGAATGGATGCCTGATATGTGTAAACCGTCCAACTCTCAAAAATTCATCACAACTCATGCTTTCAGACCAAGAAACCTTGCCAAGGTTCTGTTGATGCCGGACGGTCGTGAGGATCCTCTTATCGATCAGTGGCGCCCTTTGCGGGTTTTCACCAGCTAACCTCTCTCGTTTCTCTTCTCACCGTCGCCTTGTAGTGCTCTTTGCGTGTTTTCACTAACAAGACTCTCTCATTTCAATTTCTCTGCTAACTATCGCCTTACGGTGCCAGGAGGATTTTCACCAATAAGACTCTCTCATTTTATTTCTCTCATTTGATTGTATCAAATCCAAACGATTGTATCCTCTAATTCTTTAGACATTCTCGCTGATTGATCGGAAGGACTTGAAAAGGATTTGGGTAAAAAGAATTTGGACTGAATTACAACTTTGGAACCTTTCAGGCAAAACCATTACTGAAACATTATAATATCTGCCGCAGTTTCACTTTTTGGGGAATTCTGATTTTTATTTTTGTGTGACTGAACCTTAGAGAGAGGCTGCCTACGTATCCTTTCGGAATCAAGTCGAACGTAGTTCAGGAAACTCTGTTTTTGATTTTCATCTTTTTTTTTGTTTTCTTTTGTTTTTTTTTCTCCTCTTTTTTTGGTTGTTTTTTTCTTTTCTTTGTCATTTTTTAATAATAACTTCCATATTCCAAAGAGGGTAATAAAAGAGAGGGAACTGACTCAAAGGTTTTGCAAAAGGGTTAATGGTGTTTGGGTAGCGAGAAAGAAAGCCTCTGTCATGCCAATCAGAGAATATTAACACCAAGTAATGAGACATAGTAACTTTTGACTACATCTGTATTGACTGTTGTCTCGGGGACATTTCCTTTGATGTCTCCCAAATACAACGGACCTTTGTGATTTGGAGAAAAAATTTCCTTTGCTTCTTCATGGTGCGGGAGAATGTGTCTCAGGACGAGTTGCCCCACTTCAAATTTCTTGGGATGTACTTTCTTGTTGTAAGCATGAGCCATTCTTTGTTGTACAACTGCCCATGGTAGACTCCGGCCAATCACTTTCCATCAATCAAAAACAATGTTTCAATCGCGTCTTGACTCAATCTTCATCATCGATCTCGGCTTCAACAATGGTCCGAAGAGAGGGAATCTCATTTTCGTTCCAAATTTTTGTTTATTTTCATACAAGCCTTATCTTCAACACATTATGCTTCTTGGTTCATTACTTCAAAGTCTAACAGTATTTTAGGATCTAGGCATGAAGTCTGCAAACATGTCATGTTATTAAAATCTGCATTAACACAACTGGAAAAAAAAATAAGAAAGGGACAAGATTAAGAAAAGAGACATTCATGGAAGATGAAATATTGATTTCATTTCTTTGTATTTAAGATAGAAGGGTTTATATCAGAAAGTAAGACAATAAAGTAAAACATCTGGATTACACCCTGAAATAATCCGGACTCAGAAAGGACAGCAAGACCGACTACCGAGATTCCCATCTGACGGAGAACTTTTCATGGCTTGGCGACCGTTTTAGGTTTCTCTTCTGTCGTGGCAATGTCTACAATTGCTTTCAGTGTTGGATCAAGCTCCCTATTATCACAGGTCATTCCAGCGACTGGCCCATTGTTGTGACTAGGCAAGGGATTGTTTGTCACATTAGGGGCCTCTTTTTCCATAAAAACTATTGCCTTGACCTCAATGAGGTCCTCCACTGCTCTTTTGAGAGTCCAACAGTCCTCAGTATCATGTCCGATTGCTCGAGAATGGTATTCACACCTAGCATCAGCTTGGTGCGAGGGGGACTCGGGGTTTGGCCTGTCCGGGGCCACTGGCTGCAGCAGACCTAGCCTGGTTAGCTTTTGGAACAAATTTGAATATGATTCACCGATATGGGTGAATTGATTCCTTCTGGGAGGCTCTCTTGGGCGGCGATTGTATTGGAAAATATTTTGTTGGGGATTATATGGAGCTTGGTAGGGACGAGTATTTCTGGGAGGTGGAGCTCGACTTTGGGTGTGATTTTGTGGCCGCGTGTAAGGTTGTCTATTTATCACCGCATAGGAATGTGCATTCTGTATCAGATCAAATTTGCTTGCCCCATTAAGGCTCAGAAGTAATCCCAACCCAAATTATGAGCATTTTTGGGTGGTGGTGCTTATATAATGTCGTAACCTTTTTCCATATATATATATATATATCGCCATCTGGTCATGGGTCAATGTACATGTATAAAAGAATGCAATGCATGAGAAGTACGTCAATAAAATCTTTCGGAAAGTCATAAGACCATTATGCCTTTGATTAATGTCATAAAGTAAACTTTATCAACTTATGTATTTTCTGAGACCCATGAACAGATGATAGAATAATATCCTATGGGGAATCAAGAACATAGGCATCTCTAGTATTTCTATGAATAGAGTCATTCAGAGAAGTTGTGCATTTGCTCGTTTTGTTTGTATCATATGGATCATGCCAAAAAAGAAAGAAGGATAGCCTTAACATACCTGAGCCGATTTTTCTTAAGAATCCCTCTAACACACGTTGATTGCGACGAAACATGTAACGACGGATCAAAGTAGGGGAAAATCCGTATGATATTCTTTGAGAAAGATTGCACCGTACTCCCTTAGAATCGCAAAATCGCACGTTAAATAGTCTTGTATGAAATGTTTGAAGTAATTATGTAGCTATTGAAAATTAACATCTTTGCTGAAGCTTTCTCTCTTAAATTAGTAGAGATGAACAAACCATTTTGGTTATTTAGAGAAGTTATTTTTATCCTTTAGGTGTGGGCCTTACTAGGTTGAATCATCCTTGCTTAAAGGCCCCTAATTAGGCCACCTTACCATAATAACTTAGAAGTCATTAGGATGGGGTGATCGGCTGCCACGTTTGGGGGGTTTTGCCCAAATTATCTTAATTATTTCATTAATCTCCCACTAAAAATTCATAATTACTCAATTATCCACATAATTAAGAATTATCTCCAATTACCTAAAATACTACTCACTTTTAACTCACTTTATACACTTACTATCATGGTCACGTGGTACCTTGTATGGTACTAGTCCATAAATACCGAGTATTACGACTCAGATCGTATTTTATCCCAAATTGTCAAACTTCAACGAAACTCATTTTCTTCGATTTCGCTTACCCTCTCACCTTCATGAATTTACTTATCAATTGTTTGAAATAGCATAATACTTATAATCCCAAAATAATCTTATTCCCGAACTTACGTCGATTAACTTACGACGAAACTTTAACGTACGAAAATGCGGAATGTAACATCTCATTTCCGAGCTTTCATCAATTTACTTATGGCGCACTTTCACGTACGAAAATATGGGGTGTAAAATCATTTCCCCCTTTGGAATATTCGTCCTAGAATGTGGAGCGTGCACTTATCATTTTCATAACCCATAGCTCTTGTGAATACTTTAGTACTCTCCTTGCCATTTTAGGCAACTGTTCTGTGAATAAATCCAAAGGCTAGGGCATTCCCCCCTTTAGGCCTCTTTCCCACACCACGACTTGTGGTCGGAATTCTCCCAATCTCGTAACTGTTGCTACCTTCATGCAGTCTATATGACTTTTTCCTTGTATGTGCCCCCGTGCGACTCTTCCCTCCAGCTTTTATCCAATCTCTAGGCCTCACTTTGTTGACATATACAGAATTATGACAAGATGTCCCTCTGGGCGTCTGTGGCTTTACTTCATCTACGTTGGTCATACAATACCATAACTCTTACTTCAGTTTAATGTTACTGAGGTCTGCTACCAAATTCCAGGTTACTCTCGTTGCTTATCCCATATGTATAAATCTAAGTCCTTTAATGGTTCTTCATCATTGCTCATCTTAAGAATGATGGCCTATTCTCATCTCATACTTTGTAACTTTTATCCATCCATTATTGATTCAACTCAACGTTGATCTATAATCTACCACTGATAACTTGAAACCTCTAACGTAATACATTGTCATTAGGGCTTACGTCTCATCGGGGAATATCTGAAGTGACTTGCCTAATCCACCTCAGTGCGATACTATACTTCAAGAACTGTATTTCATAGCATCCCAATGTGATTCACCTTACGTGGGTATTTTAATCTTGTACAATTCATGAATCCTTTCTTTTTTTTTTCTTCAAATCATTACTCAATCGAAGGCCCAAATGTCATCCATTATCTATCATAATTACACCCTTATTTTTACTATCAGGGAAGCATTCCATCTCTTCTAAATGATACTTATGATGAGTAACTCCTTTGAGTTAATGCAGGCTATACTGAGCTTTCTATAACTTAGAGAAACCATCAACTCTCATGTTTTCATGGGCTTAATCCTGAGGACTTATCCATTCTCGTCACCTTCTAACTCGTCCTTTCTTATCCTTACTCTTGTCTTTCTAAAATCTTGTCGCTTTACCATACGTTAGCTTACGACCTACACATATCTATTTATATTATTCGCCACCTTCCTTCAACTTGCTCGCACTATAGATTTCCTTATGTTATTCTGGAACATCAAGTGAGACATCACATTGTCTCCAACTCTTCTTTACTCTCTTGATTAGGTCTCTCGGTACCTAGAAACCATAGGCTGGAAGATATGCCACTAAAGACGCTGCTATTACTCCTGGATACTGAGTTTAGCGCTTCTGGCCTTCTATCTGAAGTATGGACTATTCACAACCTTCTGCATCTGAGTATCTCGTACGTTGTTTACCTTTACCTTACTTACCTTAAAATCTTGCATCACATTTTCTATCTCTTTCATGACCTCCCTTCCACATAGGTATAATTCACATCCACAACTCGAAGTTCTATTATAATACTTGCACCTCTGGTGCATACACAATCCTTCATACTGACTTCTCATGAGGCTGGTACTTTTCTAACTGGCTTTATTATAGAGCCGTTATATAATATGACTGTTTTACTATCTCTCTTGTACCTCTGATGTTAAGATAATTCTTCTATGTTCTCAATCACGATTTTTATAAGTTTCTCGGTCCGATAATCAGACTCCTGATTTACTCAGTTGATGTAACTTATTTTTGTTTCCTCTTCCCTCTAATCAGCATTTATGTAGGCTTAGGCTATCTTCCGTTCTGTGGCTCATGGTATTTGTTATTACTTTAGCCTTTCATGGGTGCTATGGAATATCCAAGATACCTTCATGTAACAATTCAATCCTTTGTGTATGACCTGGACTCAGTTCCTTCTTTTAACTTATACCGGAGTCTTCTACGGCTGTATGATTGTCAACATATAAGTTGTATGGATAATGCTTCATAATCTTAAGTGTTTTCATAACGTAACTAACTCTAGATCATTGATCGAATAATTCCTTTTGTTCCTTCTCAGGTTTCTTTAAATGTAAGCTATTACTTTTCCTGGTCTTCCTGCCCCTTGTTGCGTGCATACTTAGCTTATCTTAGTTCCCACGCATGCTAAAATTTTGTGCAACTCATTTGATCTCGAATATTACCTTTGATTTTACTTTCCGTTCATTAGCCACGGTAGGTGCCACTTTCTTATGGAGTGCATACAATGTTGTAGTGAGACTGTTTTTACATAACCATTTCTCCTTCAAGTTACTGTGTTTAGGTTGAGGTCTTCTTCCTTATTTCCTCAGCTAGTCTTTCATTGTAGTACTTAGAGAGGATCCTCTGGCTCTTGTAAAGCTGCGAGCTTATTACATTGTATACCTGATAGAATTTTTTATGTTCGTACTCACCTATAATTATCCTTAGTTACTTACCTCTACACCCTTATGCTTGTAGGGTTGCTTCTAAACTGATATTTGACCGTCTTCCTAGTGGCACTCTTTTTTATTTACGTAACACTCATACGGTACCCTTAGCCACTCCAACTCCTATCTGAATATATCTAAAGTATTACAATGTCATATTAGCGAGACAGAATTCCCCATATTAGGGTTCACTATGTTTATCTTGCACGATTTGTTGATTCATCTATATCCTCTTGTCTAGCCATGACTAGGCTCTTCCTGAATAAACTACTAACTACTCGTTGGCCCATTCTCATATCAATATTCCGCATAATCTTTCTTGGGTTATTTCCTTTGTCTTAACTTACGTCTCGCACTAGCTCCTTATTTATCCCTAACATCTCAACCAGGAACCCTTATTTCCGCTCCTTGACGTGGTGTTTGCATAATGTTTTGGAATCGTAGCATATCTGTAGGATTTGAATAAGTGCAATCTCGTCCCATTCTCATTTTTATCGCATTCTTCCTTTACCATCCCATAGTTACTAGAATCACTTAATTCTGACTTAATTCCACATCACTTCATATTCCCCCCTTTAGGGGAGTACTAAGAGTTTGAGCCATGACGATCTTCCTATAGATGTTTTACCTTTTCATCTTTGGCGTCTTTTCACATCATTGATGACCCTTACTCGCCTTGCGGTAATCCTTCTATACCAAAGATAACAAAATTCCTTACTCACGAGGGTGAAACTTAGTATAACTGGAACATATAGTCCCTTAAGTTGAACTTTGCTCACATTGCTTACTTTAGGGAAGCGTCTTCCTAAATGACCTTTAAAGGTTATTCTTCTGTCGTCCATTATTTTATCGCAGGAACGCAAATCTGAAATTCTCATGATGCCGACTATTATCAAATCACTCAGTTCGTAATTCATGTGTTAGTTTATCTTGTTCACCAGCCCATACTGATTTCTATTATTCAGGGGTCTTACTTTTCCTTCTGGTAATCACGTTAGAGTCGTGAACTTATTTCTCGAAATGAGGATATGACTTTATGGCCTATACTCTTTTGTTGTCTCAAGGCCTATCACCTCTCATCTTTTCCTTTAATTGACTATAGACTCTGTAATATCGTCATCTTTTTTATCTACCATTTTCATCCATGTATCACATCTTACTCATAATGCTTCATTAACTCTCTTCTTATTTCCCGCTAACACTCATGTCTAACACTTTATTCTGAAAACTCGAATAAGACATTCTTTTGCTTTTAGCTCCCTTTGCTCCATCTACTGGCTCTTCGAGTTGCCTAACATTCTTTCTTCACTAGAAACGGGAGCCATACTATGGTTAAGATTATCCCTTCTAAGCTTCCAGTGCCTATCTTTGTAAAAAAACATTGAACATTCTAGTATTCATATCAAGCTATACTATTCTAGAGTGCACCACCTAGGTGTCTCACAAGTTGATCTATTAGCACCTTTTGCAACCGGAAATGTCACCTTACAGTAACAATCCATTCACCATTTTGGGTTACTCTAACCCCATCCGGATCCTGATATCCCGTCTTTTTCTTAAACTACACATGTTAGCCCCATAGGGCATAACTGAGATGTGTGTGGCCAATTATACATACCTCTGTTACTGTTGAAGCTAACTCACAATGCTTATATTCTTCTGCCTGAGTTATAAATAATGATAATCTTCATTAACTAGGTACCTCATACCCTTCTCATCTTGCTCCTTTTACTTGTTGAAGTTTGTATCCACCTTCTTAATCTCTCGTTGCTTTTTACTATATGGGTGGATATATATCCATGCCCTAGGGCTCCTTTTCCAAAAGCTCACACGTCTTAGCACACATATGATCTGCTGGAAACCTTACATTTACTCATCATAAGCATGATGCAAATTCGAGTTCCTCTAACTCAACTCTTCCGCGGTTGCATTCAATCCCTTACCAAGCTTCTTTCTAGACATAGGCATCGTCGTATTATGAATAAGATAGAGTTTAGGAAATTTACTTCTTACAACTGAGCTCTACCCCATGATCTAGAGTAAAAAAGAAAGAGTGACAGTCCTAAATGCCATGTACCCTCCTTCTTATAGGTGTGGTGCACAACACACCCATAAACAAGACTCTACTAGACACGGCTCGTAGACTCCCTAGGATAGAACTGCTCTGATACCACTTTTGTCACGACCCAAACTGAAGGGTCGCGACGGGCACCCGGTGCTTTACTCAACTGAGTACCAACATAACATATCTTTCTTATCGTACTGTTATTGGTAACTAGGCCAACATGTCCACAACTCGTAATGTATAACTATAAGTGGGAAAGCACTTTATCAATGAACCATTTTTCTTAAAATTTGAGTACATATGAGCCGTCAAGGCCTCTGACATACTGTACAAAATAAACCTCTATCTACAAAGCCTCTAAGAGTATTAGACATCGAATGGGACAGGGTATCGGCCTACCCATAAGTCTGTAGCAAAATTCTGACACGATGACTCATAGACTCGGCTGCACTCCAAATGAGGTGGAGTCTTACTGATCCTCCGTTGAATGCTAACCTCGTCTACTATGAGGGCTCGTCAAACTGATTATCTATACCTGCAGGCATGAATGCAGCATCCCTAATAAAAGGACGTCAGTACGAATAATGTACCGAGTATGTAAGGCATATAAATAAGTATATAAAAGACATGGAAGAAACATGGAGTAGCTGACTCAACTTGTAAGTTTGGATAACTCTGTAAATCATGGAATACTTATAGTGGCATGCATATGCGTATAAATGTCATGTCGTGCATAGGTACATGTGTTCATAACATCATCAAGCCTCTGAGGACATCCCATCATATCATCTCGACCACTATGGAAAAAATCATCAACGTATACCAGCTGACCAGGTGGTGGTGCGTATATAATGTCGTAACCTTTTCCCATATCCCATATATATATATATATATATATATATATATATATATATATATATAAAACTCCATCTGGTCATGGGTCAATATAAATGTATAAATGAATGCAGTGTATGAGAAGTACGTCAATAAAATCTTTTAGAATGTCATAAGACCATTATGCCTTTGATTAATGTCATAAAGTAAACTTTATCAACTTACGCATTTTCTGAGACCCATGAACAGATGATAGAATAATAGGACACATGGGGAATCAAGAACATAGGCATCTCTAGTATTTCTATGAATAGAGTCATTCAGGGGAGTTGTGCATTTGCTCATTTCGTTTGTATCGTATGGAACATGCCAAAAAGGAAAGAAGGGATAGCCTTAACATACCTGAGCCGATTTTTCTTAACAATCCCTCTAACACACATTGATTGCGATAAAACATGTAACGGCGAATTGAAGTAAGGGAAAATTTGTATGATATTCTTTGAGAAAGATTGCACCGTACTCATTTAGAATCGCAAAATCCCGCGTTAAATAGTCTAGTATGAAACGTTTGAAGTAACTATGTTGCTATTGAAAATTAGCATCTTTGCTGAAGCTTTCTCTCTTAAATTATTAGAGATGAGCAAACCATTTTGGTGAATTAGAGAAGTTATTTTTATCCTTTACGTGTGGGCCCCACTAGGATGACTCATCCTTGCCTAAAGGCCCCTAATTAGGCCACCTTACAATAATAACTTAGGATTCATTAGGTTGGGGTGATTGGCTGCCACTTTGGGGGGGGGGGGGAGGGGGGTTTAGCCTTATCCATGTAATCTTAATTATCTAATTAACTTAATTACTTAATTAATCTCCCACTAAAAATTCATAATTACCCACTTATCCACATAATTAAGAATTATCTCAAATTACCTAAAATACTACTCACTTTTAACACACTATATACACTTACTATCATGGTCATGTAGTAACTTGTATGGTACTAGTCCATAATTATCGGGTATTACGGCTCGGATCGTATTTTATCCCAAATTGTCAAACTTTGACGAAACTCATTTTCTTCGATTCGCTTACCCTCTCACCTTCATGAATTTACTTATTACATGATTGAAATAGCATAATACTTATAATCCCAAAATAATCTCATTCCCAAACGTACGTCGATTAATTTACGACGAAACTTTAACGTGTGAAAATGTGCAATGTAACTTCTCATTTTTGAGCTTTCATCAATTTACTTATGGCCTACTTTCACATACGAAAACATGGGGTGTAGCATAATTTTTGTTGAGACTGGTCGGTGGGTCTGCTTGTATTGGCTGAGATGAGCTTTCTAGACCTGAGATTTGCACTATCGTATTAGGATAAGGAATATATGGAAGAATGATACTATATTTTTGCGGAGGATTTGGGCAATGGCCCTGGTCGGACGAGTAAACTTCTCGGCTTATGGATCAAATGAGTGGTTAAGAGTGTAAGCACGTGATGTTTGCCCTATACGAAATACTCCTATAAAATCCCAAGAAAAATAGATTTTTTGTTAATTATCGGCCATTTTAGGATTTTTTGTAGAATTTTTAATTGTTTGCATTTTGTGCATGTTTAATTTTTATTTTAATCATGAAAAAATACCAAAATATCACGCATGGCATTTAGGCTTTATTTTTACATTTTTTTTTAGGATTAATCGATAGTTACTTATTTTATAAAAAAAAAAATTAAAAAATCACAAAAATAGCTCATTCTTACATTTATTTGTTTTTTATTTTGGTTTATTGATTTTTCACTTTTAATATAAAATTAAGTGTTGTTTATAATTTTATAATTAGCTAGTTAGTTTAATTTTACATTTTGGATAATTTTGAATTGTTAATTTGTAGGATTTTAATTAAAAGAAAAAGGAAAAATTAGAAAATAAAAGAAAGAATTGAAGAAGAAAGGTTGTCTTGTGAAATTAGACCAAATTAATGCTGAGCCCAAAGCTTATACCCAAATTTGTCCAAACCCAATAATCCACTCAAAACTCAATCTCCCTACCCAAATACTCATTATCATTTGCCCTAATCCCTCGTATAAAAGGAGAGCTAAAGCACAAAATATATTAGATTTTGGATAGACCCCTACATAGAGAACAACGCCGATTCCGTTGCTTCTTCTTCATTCCTCTCATCTGACCACTTCTACTCATCTTCTCATCTTCACAGATAGATAGAGAGGAAGGGAGGACGATACAGTGAGATAGGGGATCCGGGAAAAGAAAAATAAAAAGGGGATGGGATTGGCCTGAAATTTCAGCCATGGACTTCTCTTAGAACACCATGAACACCACCATTTTCCGCTCTAAAACTCGAGCTCAAACCAGCCCCAAACCCATGTAAAAGTGATGAAAACCCCGTTGAAATCATTACACCAAAAAGTCCCCAAAAAAAAAAAAAAAAGCCATCAACACTTCAATTTCTCCTCCTATAAATCCCTCTTGTGCCTGAGTTTCTCTCGCCGACGAGCTCCAAGGCTGGAACGAGCCGCTGCTATTTATTTTTATTTTTCTGGGTTTTAAAATATTGCTATGGTTGAAAATTTGCTGCTGCTCCTTGTTCGAATCTGCTGCTTTTGCCCTGGCTTGTTTGCTGCTGTTGCTCGTTGAATTTGGATCCGAATCTGTGTATTTGTTGATTATTCAACAGTTATTAAGAAAATTCGGCCTAACAGGTACCTTTTATTACTCCTGCCTTGTTCTATTTCTCGGTCGTGGTTGAATGAGAGCTTGTTAGTAATGATGGGTTCGACTATTTTTGCCTATTAAACCTTCTTTGTTAGTTTCCATAAACTTGTGAACATGATATAATGGCTGTATTTTTGTGAGTTCATAAGGATTGGAACTGAATCTCTTTATACTTTTGTGTGGTGACAACAAATGATTTTTGTGCTGGGAGTATTCTATTTTGAAATCATGTAGAGCTCTAACAGGCGGTTCCCTCCCCAAAATATGAGCATGCCATATCTACAGATACCATAATTTTGTTCTTGGTAATTCATTTGACAAAGCTCTGTGTCCCCAAAAATTGATCTTTTGATATGTGACGTTACTTACCATATCTTGTTATTGTTTCTTCTTTTAGCTTTATTTCTTCATTTGTTCAAAAAGAAAAAGAAAAATAAAGAAGGTAAAACACTACAAAGGCAAGACAGTAGGCATGTCTATTTGTATGAACTCCTGTAAGGGTAACGTTAAAGTTAGGCGGTCACTGCTTTATTTTGGTGTATTCTTCGGATTCACATGGTTTTAATACTCATGGTGCATCGATCTTTCAAACTCATGTGACTTACGAAGAGGTTTTAAGTTTTGAATAGTTTTCTGCTTGAAACAAAAAGTAGATTTTTTTTTTATGAGGATGATGTATTTATTTGATTTGAAAGGTCTTTTACTACTATTCATTGCAAATGTTTCTTGTTGAATCAGTGGGGGTAGTTTCCTTTGTTTGAGAACTTTGGAGTAAGCAGATAACGTCAAAATGGAGTTGAATTATGCACATGAATGTTTATATGGCTCTTGTCACACCTTTAATCCACTATTCATTGGATTGGTTTCATGTTATTATTTATTAATGCCTCTTACACGTTAGCTGGTAGTAACGTGTGTAATAATAAGATTAAAAATAGGAGCACCTTTAGTTTGCCTTTAAAATATTTGAACTTTTTCTTAAAATAATTTGAGGCGTGTCATGCCAAATAAAAATCAATTGCATGGCCCTCGTTTTAATTAATTTTTGTTTAAATCCTTAGAATTCGAGGTGTCCCATTTAGCGAATTTTCATGGCCCTCGCAAAGTTGCAAACGCGTAGTTACTTTAGGCGCGCTATTTTAAAAATTACCTTCCTAAATACGGGTGTGCATTTCATGCGACCCAAATCCAAATCCAAAAACGTTGAATAAAAATGTGTCGAGGATCCGGGTGCATTTCATGTGACGTGATCCGAAAACACGTTTTTAAACGACGTTCACTTTCTTAAAATTTAACTAAAAGCGGTGAATAATCTTAAAATTGCACTATAAGATGACATGTATTAAAATCAGATTGTTAGCCAATTATAATAATTTAAGCGACCGTGCTAGAACCACGGGATTCGGGAGTGCCTAACACCTTCCCTCGGGTCAACAGAATTCTTTATTCAGAATTTCTGGTTCGCAGACTCCAATTGGGAAGTCGAAATTTTCCTCGATTTGGGATTCAAGTCAAACCGGTGACTTGGGACACCAAAAGCTGATCCTATCCCAAGTGGCGACTCTAAAAACAAATAAATAATCCCATTTCGAATAATATCACTTTAAATGGAAAAACTCCCTTATACATTATCCTTCAGGATAGGTGTGTAAAAAGGAGGTGTGACAAATAGATTTTGATGTTTCTTTCATCATCAGCAGTGTATGAAGGTTTTGAACGAGGTTCCAATCGATATGAGGTTTACTACCGGTACCAAATTTGTTTTTGGGCAGCCATAGTGGTCAGGAGTTATTGTTGTGAGTAACTAAGTGATGGGGTATATCATGTGATTATATCTTGGGTTATGATTATGATTAATACAATTTGTTCAGACTTATATAGTGTGTAGATGCGAGATTCGGGCATTTTAATGAATTTTGAATGTTGGAAATTTGGGTTTTATGGCTTACAGGGTAAGGTTGAATTAAGGATCTTCTGTTATGTTGTATCGTCAGGCTTATATGTATTAGGGTGAAATGGGATCACCCCCAGGTATGTGCAGGGTAAGGTTACACCGTGATTTGATGGCCTTGGAACGACTCTTGGCACGTTCGAAGACGAACACATGTTTAAGTGGGGGAGAATGTAACGACCCGACTGGTCGTTTTAAGGATTTGCACTTTGCTCGGCATTTTGATGGCACGAGTATCTCCACATGATATATTATGAATTGTGTGGATTGTCGGTTTTTGTTTTCAAATTACTCGGAATCGATTTGGAAGAATGAACTTCAGGATTGAAGCTTTAAGTTGGAAGAGCTTACCAATTTTAGCATTTGACCTGGGATTGGGGTTTTGATGACTCCAACGGCTTTATATGGTGATTTTGGACTTAGGCGTGCGTCCGGATTTGGAATTGGAGGTCCATAGGGTAAATTGAAGCATTTCGGCGAAAATTGGAAAGTTGAAGTTTTAGAAGGTTGAGAGGTTTGACCGAGAGTTTTACTTTAGTGATATTGGGGTCGGATTGCAATTCCGGAGTTGGATTAGCTCCTATACATCATTTGGGAATTGCAAGCAAAATTTGACGTCATTCAAGGTCGATTTGATATGATTCGGCGCGAGTTGTAGAAGTTTAAAGTTCATTAAGTTCAATTTGAGGCGTGATTCATAATTTCAACGTTACTTGATGTGATTTGAGGCCTCAAGTAGGTCCATTTTGTGTTACGGGACTTGTTGGTATGTTCAGACGAGGTCCCGAGTGGCTTGGGTGAGTTTCGGATAGGTTTAGGTTGTGTTGCGCTTGTTTTTTATGCTTCGGCGTCGTTTCTTCAAGAATAAATGGTCCTACATTAAGCAAATGAGAACCAAATTCAGTTTTTATTGAAGCATTTATCTGTATCGTAATTGCGGATCCATAGCAAAAAGAATCATCGAATTCGAACATCGTATGAGAGAGTTATGGTCATTTTCATGTCGGGGAGACTGCTGGTTTCTGGTGTAGTTGCAATTGCAAACATTTCTATCGCTTGCAATGCCCAGTTCGCAATAGCGAACATTTTGTCGCAATTGCGACATTTTCCAGCCACGTTCTTATTCGCAATTGCGAAGGCTTCTTCGCTTTTGCGAGGGTTTCATAATTGCGAACCCTAGATCGCAAATGAAACATCTGCAGCTTGTTTTCAAATATGTAATTCGGGTTTTTGATTCATTTTATATATTTTGAACCTTAACCTCGATGGGAGGCGATTTTGTAGTAGGATTTTCATACCAAACTATCGGGTACGTACTTTTAATCAACTTTCAATTTTATTTTATGATTATATATAAGATCTAACATCAAATTCATGAGAATCTAGGGAAAATTGTGGGGATTTAAAGCTTTGAAAAATGAAAATTTGGGATTTAAGAGTCGAATAGGACTCGAATTTGGAAACAAAACATGTATATGGACTCGTGAGGCTATGGGTAATCAAGACCTACCCTTGGACCCGGCGGGCCCGTGGCTACGTAACGACCCGGCCAGTTGTTTTGAGAAATTAAGTTCCATTATGCGGCATAAGGCCTTGAGCAGATCCGTACGATGTGTTATGACTTACGTGCATGGTCGAATTCAGTTACCGGATGATTCGGAGCCAAATTGGAAGGAAAATTTCAGTTTTGGAAGTTCAAGCGGTAAGAATTGACTGGAATTTTTGACTTTTGTGTAAGCGGCTCCGGAATGGGTTTTGGATGATCTCAATAGCTTCGTACGGTGATTTTGGACATAGACGTGCGTCTGGATTTGGATTTGGAGGTCCGTAGGGTAATTTGAGGCATTTCGGCGAAAATTGGAAAAGTTGAAGTTTGGAAGATGGAGAAGTTTGACCCGTGGTATACTTTTGTGATATCGGGGTCGGAATGCACTTCTGAGAGTTGAAACAGCTCAATTATGTCATTTGGGACTTGTCTGCAAAATTTGGCGTGGTTCCGGTTTGATTTGATAGGTTTTGGTGCGAGTTTTAGAAGTTGGAAGATTTGAAAGTTCATAAGTTTGATTTATGGCGCGATTTGCATTTCCGGCGTTGTTTGATGTGATTTGAAGCCCTGAGCGAGTCCGTGTTAGGGTATAGAACCTTTTTCTGTGTTTAGACGGGGTCTCTGGGGCCTCGAGCGCCTCGGGTGTGTTTTGGATGGGCTACGGGCCAATTTCTTCTATTTTTGGATTGCTGGTTTCTGGCGTCTGATGTTCTCTTTCGCGATCGCGTAGTTCCAGTCGCGATCGAGTAGTATTCTGTTGATCTGCCACATTTTTCGTCATCGAGTTCGCATAGTACAGTTCGCGATCTCGAACTTGTGAGATCTTCTGCATCGCGTTCGCGTTTGATCTTCCGCGTTCGCGTATTGGTAGCCTTGCTTCCTTACTCAGTTCTTCGCGCTCTTATCCTTTGACACGCGATCGCGTAAGTCTAGCTTACTGCTATCCGCATTCGCATCTATTCTTCCGGTTCGCGTAGGGTCATTGTGGTCAGCCTTCTTTTCCTTCTTTGCGATCGCGAGGGTTTTTGCGATCGCGATGCATAGTCATCGGGGCAAAATAAAGATCATCAAATCGAGGATTAGACTAATTTTATCATATTTTGACTTGTAGAGCTCGGTTTTGAGCGATTCTTTGTGAGTTTTTCAAGAAAATCGATTGGGTAAGTGTTCTTCTTCTAGAATATATTATATTCAATGATTTTTATCTTTATTTTTATCATTTAATTTGTGTTTTGAGTTGAGGAAAATGAAGGTTTTTGAAGGAAATTTTTAAAATTAAAAATCATGATTTGAGGGACGAAATGGTATCGGAATTTGATAATTTTTATACGGTTGAACTCATATTGGATGGGTGTTCGGATTTTGTGAAATTTGTCGAGTTTCGAGGTGCGAGCCCAGGGGTCGATTTTTAGATTTTGATAAAGATTGAGACTTTATGATCCGGAATAGTTTCTTATGAGTTTTATTTGTGCTTTGAAGTTATTTTTGTTAGATTTGAGCCGTCCGGAGGTCATTTCACTCAAGAAGTTTATTTTTGAGTATTGGTCTGTCTTTTTTTAGAGTAGAACCAAGACAGAATACTTGGAGTGAAAATTCAGTGACGGGACCCATGATGCAGACATAGAGGTTAATATTGATGCTCAAGTTATCCCTAAGAGAGCGAGCTTTAAGTATCTCGGGTCTATTATCCAGGGTAACGGGAAGATTGACGAAGATGTCTCACATCGCATCGAAGCAAGATGGATGAAGTGGAGGCTCGCTTCCGGTGTTTTTTGTGATAAGAATGTGCCGCCAAGACTTAAGGGTAAGTTTTATCGAGTGGTGGTTCGATTGGCTATGTTGTATGGGACTAAATGTTGGCCAGTCAAGAACTCCCACGTGCAGAAGATGAAAGTAGCAGAGATGAGGATGTTAAGATGTATGTGCAGCTGTTCCAGGAGAGATAGGATAAAGAATGAAGCTATCCGGGACAGAGTGGGAGTAGCCTCCGTGGAGGATAAGATGCGGGAGTCGAGGCTGAGATGGTTCGGACATGTTAAGAGAAGAAGCATTGATGCTCCTGTCAGGAGGTGTGAGAGGTTGGCCATGGAGAATTTGAGAAGAGGTCAAGGTAGGCCTAAGAAGTACTGGGGAGAGGTGATTAGACAGGACATGGCGCTGCTTCAGCTCATTGAGGACATGACCCTTGATAGGAGGGTGTGGAGGTCGAGGATTAAGGTAGAAGGTTAGTAGGTAATTTATAGTTGTTCACCGATAGTCTTAGTAGCATGCATGTCCCTTCATATTCTTAGATTTTTTTACGTTATGTAGTTTTGTTCGCCTCAGGTATTGTATTCCTTGTTGCCATTATCCTTTATCTCTCCCTTTTTCTTTTCTCTTCCTTCTTTCTTCCTTCCTTGCTTTCATCTTCTTCTTCTTGCCCTTCTTGAGCCGAGGGTCTATTGGAAACAGCCTCGCTACCTGCATTAGGTAGGTGTAAGGTCTGCGTACAGACTACCCTCTCCAGACCACACCTGTTGGGATCAAACTGAGTTTGTTGTTGTTGTTATTGTTGATGGTCTGTCTTCTTTGAGTTAAGTATCTTGCTTAACCTTGTATGGGTGATTTCCCCTTAGGATTTGAGTCTTCTATGTTGATTGTAGTCCGTGTACGCGAGGTGACGAGTGTATGCTCAGACTTATTTGTAGAAAGTGGGATTTTTAGGGTTCTTAGGTCCTTATATTCACTGAGTATGAAGTTGTTCTTAATATGATTGAGTTTCCTATTTACTAGTTTCACCTCTACATGCCTTAATTGGAATTAATTGCGTTATGATTCACTCTTATTGCCTATTTGATTCTTATTTGACTTAACTGAAGATTTTTACCTCTCTTATTGTCATGCTATCTTTTCATAAGTGCTTGTCTTTATTGGGAATTATTATTATCTCTCCTGTAATTGTTTAGTCTTAATTGAGGTTATGATTATCTTTCCGCTGCTTATCTTTAATTGAATTTGTTGTATATTCTCAGTAAATTTCCAACCTTAAAAGAAGTTTAGATATCCTATATTTTAGTTTGACATGTCTTTATTTGTTGTCATTATGTTGTTGTACTTGTTATTGTGATGCACGAGATTTCTTCCGTGCGGTAGTTGTTATTGTGATGCACGGGGTTTCTGCCGTGCAGTTGTTGTTATTGTGAAGCACAAGGTTTCTGCCGTGCGGGTGTTATTGGGTTGCACGAGGTTTCTGCCGTGTTCTTGTTACTGTTGATAATTGCACATGTGGCGTGACAAGGCGGTATATATATATATATATATATATATATATATATATATATATATATATATATATATATATATATATATATATAT